>NW_027476703.1:0-154352 GCF_051020955.1 Megalopta genalis | reverse complement strand
GCTTAAATAACGTTTTTACATAGGGATGAAGCATTTAGAACGAAATCTAATGTCAGAAAATGGCACTTTACTCTTGTGATTTTTCGGTTTTTTCAATTTTCTGAAAAGACCTATCATTTGTTCGCTTGCATTTCAAGCTAACTCGTTTGATTCGCATGCAATTGAAGCTAAATCATGTATCAAACAAGTATTTGAAGCTAAACCATTTGTTTCGCATGGATTTGAAGATAAGCCTTCTACTTCGCATTGATTTGAAGCTAAATCATGTGTTTCGCATGGATTTGAAGCTAACTCGTTCGTTTTGCACGCTGTTGAAGCTAAATCATGCACATCACATGTATTTGAAGCTGAACCACTTGTTTCGCATGGATTTGAAGATAAGCCTTCTACTTCGCTTTTATTTGAAGCTAAATCGGGTGTTTCGCATGGATTTGAATCTAACTCGTTTGCTTCGCATGCATTTGAAGCTTAATCATATATATCACGTGTATTAGAAGCTAAACCATTTAATTCGCATGGATTTGAAGTTAAGCCTTCTACTTCGCATTGATTTGGAGCTAAATGATGTCTTTCGCTTGTATTTGAAGCTAAACTTCCTACTTCGCGTAGATTAGAAGCTAAGTTATGTGTTTCGCATGGAGTTGAGGCTAACTCGATTGTTTCGCATGCAGTTGAAGCTAAATCATGTATATCACAAGTATTTGAAGCTAAACCATTTGTTTCGCACGAATATCAGGCTAAACCATGTGTTTGGAATGAATTTGAAGATAAATCATGTGTTTCGCATAGATTTGTAGCTAACTCATTTGTTACGAATGCAGTTGAAGCTGAATCATGTATATCCCAAGTATTTGAAGCTCAACCATTTGATTCGCATGGATTTGAAGATAAGCCTTCTACTTCGCATTGATTTTAATCTAAATCATGTGTTTCGAATGGATTTGAAGCTAACTCGTTCATTTCGCATGCAGTTGAAGATAAATCATGTATATCACAGGTATTTGAAGCTAAACCATTTGTTTCGCATGGATTCGAAGATAAGCCTTCTAAATCGCATTGATTTCAAGCTAAATCATATGTTTCGCATAGATTTGAAGCTAACTCGCTAGTTTTGTATGCTGTTGAAGCTTATTCATGTATATCACAAGTATTTGAAGCTAAACCATTTGTTGCGCATGGATACGAAGATCAGCCTTCTACATCGCATTCATTTGAAGCTAAGTCATGTGTTTCGCATGGATTTGAAGCTAACTCGTTTGTTTCACCTGCATTTGAAGCTATATCAGTGATATTCGCAAGTATTTGAAGCTAAATCATTCGTTTCTCTGGATTGGAATCTAAGCCTTCTACTTCGCATTGATTTGAATCTAAATCATGTGTTTCGCTAGGATTTGAAGCTAACTCGTTTGTTTCGCTTGCTGTTGAAGCTAAATCAAGTATGTCACAAGTATTTGAAGCTAACCCATTTGTTTCGCATGGATTCGAAGATCAGCCTTCTACTTCGCATTGATTTGAAGCTAAATCATGTGATTCGCGTTGATTTGAATCTAATTCATGTGTTTCGCATGTATTTGAAGCTACGCCTTCTACTTTGCATGAATTTGTAACCAAATCATGTGTTTCGCTTGGATTTGAAGCTAACTCTATTATTTCGCATGCAGTTGCAGCGAAATCATGTATATCACAAGTATTTGAATCTGAACCATTTGATTAGCATGGATTCGAAGATCACCCTTCTTCTTCGCATTGGATTGATGCTAAATCATGTGTTTCGCATGGTTTTGAGGCTAAGTCATTTGTTTCGCATGCAGTTGAAGCTAAATTATGTATATCACAAGTATTTGAAGCTAAACCATTTGTTTCGCATGGATTTGAAACTACGCCTTCTACTTCGCATTGATTTGAAGCTAAATAATTTGTTTTGCTTGGATTTGAAGCTAAGCCTTCTAATTCACGTCGATTTGACGTTAAATCATATTTTTCGCTGGATTTGATGCTAACTCGTTTGTTTCGCATGCTGTTTAACCTAAATCAAGTATATCACAAGTATTTAAAGCTAAATCATTTGTTTCGCATGGATTCGAAGATAACCCTTCTACTTCGCATTGATTTGAAGTTAAATCATATTTTTCACTGGATTTGAAGCTAACTCGTTTGTTTCGCATGCTGTTGCAGCTAAATCATGTATATCACAAGTATTTGAATCTGAACCATTTGATTAGCATGGATTCGAAGATCACCCTTCTTCTTCGCATTGATTTGAAGCTAAATCATGTTTTTCGCATGGATTTGAATCTAACTCGTTTGTTTCGCATGGTGTTAAAGCTAAATCATGTATATCACGAGTATTTGAAGCTAAACCATTTGTTTCGCATGGATTTGAAGATAAGCCTTCTACTTCGCATTGATTTGAAGCTAAATCATGTGTTTCGCATGGATTTGAATCTAACTCGTTTGTTTCGCATGGTGTTGAAGCTAAATCATGTATATCACGAGTATTTGAAGCTAAACCATTTGTTTCGCATGGATTTGAAGATAAGCCTTCTACTTCGCATTGATTTGAAGCTAAATCATGTGATTCGCATTGATTTGAATCTAATTCATGTGTTTCGCATGTATTTGAAGCTACGCCTCCTACTTTGCATGAATTTGTAACCAAATCATGTGTTTCGCTTGGATTTGAAGCTAACTCGATTATTTCGCATGCAGTTGCAGCGAAATCATGTATATCAAAAGTTTTGAAGCTAAACCATTTATTTCGCATGAATATTAAGCTAAACCATGTGTTTCGCATGGATTTGAAACTAAGCCTTCTACTTCCAATTGATTTGAAGATAACCATATGTTTCTCATGTATTTGAAGCTAAGTCTTCTACTTCGCATTGATTTGAATCTAAATCATGTGTTTCGCATGGATTTGAAGATAAGCCTCCTACTTCGCATTGATTTGATGCTAAATCTTGTCTTTCGCACGGATTTGAAGCAAACTCGTTTGTTTCGCATGCAGTTGAAGCTAAATCATGTATATCACAATTGTTTGAAGCTAAACCATTTGTTTTGCATGGATTCGAAGATAATCCTTCTACTTCGCATTGATTTGAAGCTAAATCATGTGTTTCGCATGGATTTGAAGCTAACTCGTTTGTTTCGCATGCAGTTGAAGCTAAATCATGTATATCACAAGTGTTTGAAGCTAAACCAATTGTTTTGCATGGATTCGAAGATAATCCTCCTACTTCGCATTGATTTGAAGCTAAATCATCTGTTTCGCATGGATTTAAAGCAATCTCGTCTGTTTCGCATGCAGTTGAAGATAAATCATGTATATCACAGGTCTTTGACGTTACACCATTTGTTTCGCATGGATTCGAAGATAACCCTTCTAGTTCGCATTGATTTGAAGCTAAATCATGTGTTTCGCATGGATTCGAAGATAACCCTTCTACTTCGCATTGATTTGAAGCTAAATCATGTGTTTCGCATGCATTTGAAGCTAACTCGTTTGTTTCGCATGGAGTTGAAGCTAAGTCAAGTATGTCACAAGTATTTGAAGCTAAACCATTTGCTTCGCATGGATTCGAAGATCAGCCTTCTACTACCCATTGATTTGAAGCTAAATCATGTGTTTCGCTTGGGTTTGAAGCGAACTTGTTTGTTTCGCATGCAGTTGAAGCTAAATTATGTATATTACAAGTATTTGAAGCTAAACCATTTGTTTCGCATGGATTTGAAACTACGCCTTCTAGTTCGCATTGATTTGAAACTAAATAATTTGTTTGGCTTGGATTTTAAGCGAACTCCTTTGTTTCGCATGCTGTTAAGGCTAAATAATTTATATCACAAGTATTTGAAGCTAATCCATTTGTTTAGCATGGATTCGAAGATCAGTTTTCTACTTCGCATTGATTTGAAGCTAAATCATGTCTTTCGCATGGATTTGAAACTAACTCGTTTCTTTCGCATGATGTTGAAGCTAAATCATGTATATCACAAGTATTTGAAGCTAAACCATTTTATTCCCATTGATTTGAAACTCATCATTCTAGTTCGCATTGATTTGAAGCTAAATCACGTGTTCCGCTTGGATTTTAAGCTAACTCGTTTGTATCACATGTAGTTGAAGTTAAATCATGTATATCACAAGTGTTTGAAGCTAAACCATTTGTTTTGCATGGATTCGAAGGTCACCCTTCTTCTTCGCATTGATTTGAAGCTAAATCATGTGTTTAGCATGGATTTGAAGCTAACTCGTCTGTTCCGCATGCAGTTAAAGCTAGATCATGTATATCACAGGTCTTTGAAGCTAAACCATTTTTTTCGCATGGATTCGAAGATAACCCTTCTACTTCGCATTGATTTCATGCTAAATCATGTGTTTCGCATGGATTTGAGGCTAACTCGTTTGTTTCGCATGCAGTTGAAGCTAAATTATGTATATCACAAGTATTTGAAGCTAAACCATTTGTTTCGCATGGATTTTGAAACTACGCCTTCTACTTCGCATTGATTTGAAGCTAAATAATTTGTTTTGCTTGGATTTGAAGCTAAGCCTTCTAATTCACGTCGATTTGACGTTAAATCATATTTTTCGCTGGATTTGATGCTAACTCGTTTGTTTCGCATGCTGTTTAACCTAAATCAAGTATATCACAAGTATTTAAAGCTAAATCATTTGTTTCGCATGGATTCGAAGATAACCTTTCTACTTCGCGTTGATTTGAAGTTAAATCATATTTTTCACTGGATTTGAAGCTAACTCGTTTGTTTCGCATGCTGTTGCAGCTAAATCATGTATATCACAAGTATTTGAATCTGAACCATTTGATTAGCATGGATTCGAAGATCACCCTTCTTCTTCGCATTGATTTGAAGCTAAATCATGTTTTTCGCATGGATTTGAATCTAACTCGTTTCTTTCGCATGGTGTTGAAGCTAAATCATGTATATCACGAGTATTTGAAGCTAAACCATTTGTTTCGCATGGATTTGAAGATAAGCCTTCTACTTCGCATTGATTTGAAGCTAAATCATGTGTTTCGCATGGATTTGAATCTAACTCGTTTGTTTCGCATGGTGTTGAAGCTAAATCATGTATATCACGAGTATTTGAAGCTAAACCATTTGTTTCGCATGGATTTGAAGATAAGCCTTCTACTTCGCATTGATTTGAAGCTAAATCATGTGATTCGCATTGATTTGAATCTAATTCATGTGTTTCGCATGTATTTGAAGCTACGCCTTCTACTTTGCATGAATTTGTAACCAAATCATGTGTTTCGCTTGGATTTGAAGCTAACTCGATTATTTCGCATGCAGTTGCAGCGAAATCATGTATATCACAAGTATTTGAATCTGAACCATTTGATTAGCATGGATTCGAAGATCAACCTTCTACTTCGCATTGATAAGAAGCTAAATCATGTGTTCCGCATGGATTTGAAGCTAACTCGTTCGTTTCGCTTGCATTTGAAGCTAAATCATGCACATCACAATTATTTGATGCTAAACCATTTGATTCGCATGGATTTCAAAATAAGCCTTCTACTTCGCATTGATTTTAATCTAAATCATCTGTTTCGCATGGATTTAAAGCTATATCGTTTGTTTCGCATGCAGTTGAAGATAAATCATGTATATCACAGTTATTTCGAGCTAAACCATTTGATTAGCATGGATTTCACTATAAGCCTTCTACTTCGCATTGATTTGAAACTAAATCATGTGTTTCGCTTGGATATCAAGCTAACTCGTTTGTTTCGCATGTAATTGAAGCTAAATAATGTATCAAACAAGTATTTGAAGCTAAACCATTTGTTTCGCATGGATTCGAAGATCAGCTATCTACCTCGTATTGATTTAAAGCTAAATCATGTGTTTCGCATGGATTTGAATCTAACTCGTTCGTTTCGCATGCAGTTAAAGATAAATCATGTATATCACAGGTATTTGATGCTGAATCACTTGTTTCGCATGGATTTGAATATAAGCCTTCTACTTCGCATTGATTTGACTCTAAATCATGTGTTTCGCTTGGATTTGAAACTAACTAGTCTGTTTCGCAATGCAGTTGAAGCTAAATCATGTATATCACAATTATTTGAAGCTAAACGATTTGATTCGCATGGATGTCAAAATAAGCCTTCTTCTTCCCATTGATTTGAAGCTAAATCATGTGTTTCGCTTGCATTTCAAGCTAACTCGTTTGTTTCGCATGAAATTGACGCTAGATAATGTATCAAACAAGTATTTGAATCTAAACCATTTGTTTCGCATGGCTTCGAAGATCAGCCATCTACCTCGTATTTTTTTAAAGCTAAATCATGTGTTTCGCATGGATTTGAAGCTAACTCGTTTGTATCGCATGCAGTTGAAGCTAAATTACGTATATCACAATTATTTGAAGCTAAACCATTTGATTCGCATGGATTTCAAAATAAGCCTTCTACTTCGCATTGATTTTAATCTAAATCATCTGTTTCGCATGGATTTAAAGCTATGTCGTTTGTTTCGCATGCAGTTGGAGATAAATCATGTATATCACAGGTATTTCAAGCTAAACCATTTGATTCGCATGGATTTGAAGATAAGCCTTCTACTTCGCATTGATTTGAAGCTAAATCATTTGTTTCGCATGGATTTGAAGCTAACTCGTTAGTTTTGCATGCTGTTGAATCTAAATCATGTATATCACAAGTATTTGAAGCTAAACCATTTGTTTCGCAAGGATTCGAAGATCAGCCTTCTACTTCGCATTGATTTGAAGCTAAATCATGTGTTTCGCTAGGATTTCAAGCTAACTCGTTTGTTTCGCATGTAATTGAAGCTAAATAATGTATCAAACAAGTATTTCAAGCTCAAGCATTTGTTTCGCATGGATTCGAAGATCAGCCATCTACCTCGTAATGATTTGAAGCTAAATCATGTGTTTCGCATGGATTTGAAGCTAACTCGTTTGTTTCGCATGCAGTTGAAACTAAATCATGTATATCACAATTATTTGAAGCTAAACCATTTGATTCGCATGGATTTCAAAATAAGCCTTCTACTTCGCATTGATTTGAAGCTAAATCATGTGTTTCGCTTGGATTTCAAGCTAACTCATTTGTTTCGCATGTAATTCAAGCTAAATAATGTATCAAACAAGTATTTCAAGCTCAAGCATTTGTTTCGCATGGATTCGAAGATCAGCCATCTACCTCGTATTGATTTGAAGCTAAATCATGTGTTTCGCATGGATTTGAAGCTAACTCGTTCGTTTCGCCAGCATTTGAAGCTAAATCATGCACATCACAGGCACTTGCAGCTAAACCATTTGTTTCGCATGGATTCGAAGATAACCCTTCTACTTCGCATTGATTTGAAGCTGAATCATGTGATTCGCTTGGATTTGAAGCTAACTCGTTTGTTCCACATGCAGTTGAAGCAGAATCACGCATATCACAAGTATTTGAAGCTAAACCATTAGTTTCGCATGGATTCGATCTGTCTTCTAGTTCGCATTGATTTGAAGCTGAATCACGTGTTTCGCATAGATTAGAAACTAACTCTTTGTTGCGCATTCATTTGAAGCTATATCACTTCTATCGCAAGTATTTGAAGCTAAATCATGTGTTTCGCATGTATTTGAAGATAAGCCTTCTACCTCGCAATGATTTCAAGCTAAATCATGTGTTTCGCATGCATTTGAAGCTAACTCGATTGTTTCGCATGCAGTTGAATGTAAATCATGTACATCACAAGTATTTGATGCTAAACCATTTGTTTCGCATGAATTTGAAGCTAAACCATCTACATCGCATTGATTTGTAGCTAAATCAAGTGTTTCGCTTGGATTTGAAGCTAGCTCGTTTGTTTCGCATGCAGTTGAAGCTAAATCATGTATATCACAAGTATTTGAAGCTAAACCATATGCTTCGCATGAATATTAAGCTAAATCATGTGTTTCGCATGGATTTGAAGCTAAGCCTTCTACTTCGCATTGATTTGAGGCTAAATCATGTGCTTTGCATGGATTTGCAGCTAACTCGTTGGTTTCGCATGCAGTTGAAGCTAAATCATGTATATCACAAGTATTTGAAGCTAAACCACTTGTTTCGCATAGATTCGAAGATAAGCCTTCTACTTCGCCTTGATTTGATGATAAATCATGTGTTTCGCATGGATTTGAAGCTAACTCGTTTGTTTCGCATGCAGTTGAAGCTAAATCATGTATATCACAAGTGTTTGAAGCTAAACCAATTGTTTGGCATGGATTCGAAGATAATCCTCCTACTTCGCATTGATTTGAAGCTAAATCATGTGTTTCGCATGGATTTAAAGCAATCTCGTCTGTTTCGCATGCAGTTGAAGATAAATCATGTATATCACAGGTCTTTGACGTTACACCATTTGTTTCGCATGGATTCGAAGATAACCCTTCTAGTTCGCATTGATTTGAAGCTAAATCATGTGTTTCGCATGGATTCGAAGATAACCCTTCTACTTCGCATTGATTTGAAGCTAAATCATGTGTTTCGCATGCATTTGAAGCTAACTCGTTTGTTTCGCATGGAGTTGAAGCTAAGTCAAGTATGTCACAAGTATTTGAAGCTAAACCATTTGTTTCGCATGGATTCGAAGATCAGCCTTCTACTACCCATTGATTTGAAGCTAAATCATGTGTTTCGCTTGGGTTTGAAGCGAACTTGTTTGTTTCGCATGCAGTTGAAGCTAAATTATGTATATTACAAGTATTTGAAGCTAAACCATTTGTTTCGCATGGATTTGAAACTACGCCTTCTAGTTCGCATTGATTTGAAACTAAATAATTTGTTTGGCTTGGATTTTAAGCGAACTCCTTTGTTTCGCATGCTGTTAAGGCTAAATAATTTATATCACAAGTATTTGAAGCTAATCCATTTGTTTAGCATGGATTCGAAGATCAGTTTTCTACTTCGCATTGATTTGAAGCTAAATCATGTCTTTCGCATGGATTTGAAACTAACTCGTTTCTTTCGCATGATGTTGAAGCTAAATCATGTATATCACAAGTATTTGAAGCTAAACCATTTTATTCCCATTGATTTGAAACTCATCATTCTAGTTCGCATTGATTTGAAGCTAAATCACGTGTTCCGCTTGGATTTTAAGCTAACTCGTTTGTATCACATGTAGTTGAAGTTAAATCATGTATATCACAAGTGTTTGAAGCTAAACCATTTGTTTTGCATGGATTCGAAGGTCACCCTTCTTCTTCGCATTGATTTGAAGCTAAATCATGTGTTTAGCATGGATTTGAAGCTAACTCGTCTGTTCCGCATGCAGTTAAAGCTAGATCATGTATATCACAGGTATTTGAAGCTAAACCATTTTTTTCGCATGGATTCGAAGATAACCCTTCTACTTCGCATTGATTTCATGCTAAATCATGTGTTTCGCATGGATTTGAGGCTAACTCGTTTGTTTCGCATGCAGTTGAAGCTAAATTATGTATATCACAAGTATTTGAAGCTAAACCATTTGTTTCGCATGGATTTTGAAACTACGCCTTCTACTTCGCATTGATTTGAAGCTAAATAATTTGTTTTGCTTGGATTTGAAGCTAAGCCTTCTAATTCACGTCGATTTGACGTTAAATCATATTTTTCGCTGGATTTGATGCTAACTCGTTTGTTTCGCATGCTGTTTAACCTAAATCAAGTATATCACAAGTATTTGAATCTGAACCATTTGATTAGCATGGATTCGAAGATCATCCTTCTTCTTCGCATTGATTTGAAGCTAAATCATGTTTTTCGCATGGATTTGAATCCAACTCGTTTCTTTCGCATGGTGTTGAAGCTAAATCATGTATATCACGAGTATTTGAAGCTAAACCATTTGTTTCGCATGGATTTGAAGATAAGCCTTCTACTTCTCATTGATTTGAAGCTAAATCATGTGTTTCGCATGGATTTGAATCTAACTCGTTTGTTTCGCATGGTGTTGAAGCTAAATCATGTATATCACGAGTATTTGAAGCTAAACCATTTGTTTCGCATGGATTTGAAGATAAGCCTTCTACTTCGCATTGATTTGAAGCTAAATCATGTGATTCGCATTGATTTGAATCTAATTCATGTGTTTCGCATGTATTTGAAGCTACACCTTCTACTTTGCATGAATTTGTAACCAAATCATGTGTTTCGCTTGGATTTGAAGCTAACTCGATTATTTCGCATGCAGTTGCAGCGAAATCATGTATATCACAAGTATTTGAATCTGAACCATTTGATTAGCATGGATTCGAAGATCAACCTTCTACTTCGCATTGATAAGAAGCTAAATCATGTGTTCCGCATGGATTTGAAGCTAACTCGTTCGTTTCGCTTGCATTTGAAGCTAAATCATGCACATCACAATTATTTGATGCTAAACCATTTGATTCGCATGGATTTCAAAATAAGCCTTCTACTTCGCATTGATTTTAATCTAAATCATCTGTTTCGCATGGATTTAAAGCTATATCGTTTGTTTCGCATGTAATTGAAGCTAAATAATGTATCAAACAAGTATTTGAAGCTAAACCATTTGTTTCGCATGGATTCGAAGATCAGCTATCTACCTCGTATTGATTTAAAGCTAAATCATGTGTTTCGCATGGATTTGAATCTAACTCGTTCGTTTCGCATGCAGTTAAAGATAAATCATGTATATCACAGGTATTTGATGCTGAATCACTTGTTTCGCATGGATTTGAATATAAGCCTTCTACTTCGCATTGATTTGACTCTAAATCATGTGTTTCGCTTGGATTTGAAACTAACTAGTCTGTTTCGCAATGCAGTTGAAGCTAAATCATGTATATCACAATTATTTGAAGCTAAACGATTTGATTCGCATGGATGTCAAAATAAGCCTTCTTCCCATTGATTTGAAGCTAAATCATGTGTTTCGCTTGCATTTCAAGCTAACTCGTTTGTTTCGCATGAAATTGACGCTAGATAATGTATCAAACAAGTATTTGAATCTAAACCATTTGTTTCGCATGGCTTCGAAGATCAGCCATCTACCTCGTATTGATTTAAAGCTAAATCATGTGTTTCGCATGGATTTGAAGCTAACTCGTTTGTATCGCATGCAGTTGAAGCTAAATTACGTATATCACAATTATTTGAAGCTAAACCATTTGATTCGCATGGATTTCAAAATAAGCCTTCTACTTCGCATTGATTTTAATCTAAATCATCTGTTTCGCATGGATTTAAAGCTATGTCGTTTGTTTCGCATGCAGTTGGAGATAAATCATGTATATCACAGGTATTTCAAGCTAAACCATTTGATTCGCATGGATTTGAAGATAAGCCTTCTACTTCGCATTGATTTGAAGCTAAATCATTTGTTTCGCATGGATTTGAAGCTAACTCGTTAGTTTTGCATGCTGTTGAATCTAAATCATGTATATCACAAGTATTTGAAGCTAAACCATTTGTTTCGCAAGGATTCGAAGATCAGCCTTCTACTTCGCATTGATTTGAAGCTAAATCATGTGTTTCGCTTGGATTTCAAGCTAACTCGTTTGTTTCGCATGTAATTGAAGCTAAATAATGTATCAAACAAGTATTTCAAGCTCAAGCATTTGTTTCGCATGGATTCGAAGATCAGCCATCTACCTCGTAATGATTTGAAGCTAAATCATGTGTTTCGCATGGATTTGAAACTAACTCGTTTGTTTCGCATGCAGTTGAAACTAAATCATGTATATCACAATTATTTGAAGCTAAACCATTTGATTCGCATGGATTTCAAAATAAGCCTTCTACTTCGCATTGATTTGAAGCTAAATCATGTGTTTCGCTTGGATTTCAAGCTAACACATTTGTTTCGCATGTAATTCAAGCTAAATAATGTATCAAACAAGTATTTCAAGCTCAAGCATTTGTTTCGCATGGATTCGAAGATCAGCCATCTACCTCGTAATGATTTGAAGCTAAATCATGTGTTTCGCATGGTTTTGAACTAACTCGTTTGTTTCGCATGCCGTTTAAGCTAAATCATGTATATCACAATTATTTGAAACTAAATCATTTGATTCGCATGGATTTGAAGATAAACCTTCTACTTCGCATTGATTTGAAGCTAAATCATGTGTTTCGCATGGATTTGAAGCTAACTCGTTAGTTTTGCATGCTGTTGAAGCTAAATCATGTATATCATAAGTATTTGAAGCTAAACCATTTGTTTCGCATGGATTCGGAGATAACCCTTCTACTTCGCATTGATTTGAAGCTGAATCATGTGATTCGCTTGGATTTGAAGCTAACTCGTTTGTTCCACATGCAGTTGAAGCAGAATCACGCATATCACAAGTATTTGAAGCTAAACCATTAGTTTCGCATGGATTCGATCTGTCTTCTAGTTCGCATTGATTTGAAGCTGAATCACGTGTTTCGCATAGATTAGAAACTAACTCTTTGTTTCGCATTCATTTGAAGCTATATCACTTCTATCGCAAGTATTTGAAGCTAAATCATGTGTTTCGCATGTATTTGAAGATAAGCCTTCTACCTCGCAATGATTTCAAGCTAAATCATGTGTTTCGCATGCATTTGAAGCTAACTCGATTGTTTCGCATGCAGTTGAATGTAAATCATGTACATCACAAGTATTTGATGCTAAACCATTTGTTTCGCATGAATTTGAAGCTAAACCATCTACATCGCATTGATTTGTAGCTAAATCAAGTGTTTCGCTTGGATTTGAAGCTAGCTCGTTTGTTTCGCATGCAGTTGAAGCTAAATCATGTATATCACAAGTATTTGAAGCTAAACCATTTGATTGCCATGGATTTGATGCTAAGCCTACTACTTCGCATTGATTTGAAGCTAAATCATGTCATTCACAGAGATTAGAAGCTAACTCTATTGTTTCACCTGCATATGAAGCTATATCACATATATTCGCAAGTATTGGTAGTTAAACCATTCGTTTCGCATGGATTTGAAACTAACCCATCTACTTCGCATTGATTTGAATCTAAATCATGTGTTTTGCATGGATTTGAAGCTAACTCGTTTGTTTCGCCAGCATTTGAAGCTATATCACTTATATTCGCAAGTATTTGAATGTCAATTATTCGTTTCGCATGGATTTGAACCTAAGCCTTCTACTTCGTATTGATTTGAGGCTAAATCATGTGCTTTGCATGGATTTGCAGCTAACTCGTCTGATTCGCATGCAGTTGAAGCTAAATCATGTTTATCACAAGTATCTGAATCTAAACCATTTGTTTCGCATGAATATTAAGCTGAACCATGTGTTTCTCATGAATTTGAAACTATATCATGTGTTTCGCATGGATTTGAAGCTAACTCATTTATTTCGCCTGCATTTGATGCTATATCATGTATATCACAGATATTTGAAGCTAAACCATTTGTTTCGCATGGATTCGAAGATAAGCCTTCTACTTCGCATTGATTTGAAGCGAAATCATGTGTATGGCTTGGATTTGAAGCTAAACCTTCTATATCGCATTGATTTGAAGTTAAATCATGTGTTTCGCATGGATTTGAAGCAGACTCGGTTGTGTCGCTCATAGTTGAAGGTAAATCTTGTATATAACAAGTATTTGAAGCTAAACCATATGCTTCGCATGAATATTAAGCTAAATCATGTGTTTCGCATGGATTTGAAGCTAAGCCTTCTACTTCGCATTGATTTGAGGCTAAATCATGTGCTTTGCATGGATTTGCAGCTAACTCGTTGGTTTCGCATGCAGTTGAAGCTAAATCATGTATATCACAAGTATTTGAAGCTAAACCACTTGTTTCGCATAGATTCGAAGATAAGCCTTCTACTTCGCCTTGATTTGATGATAAATCAAGTGTTTCGCATGGATTTGATGCTAACTCGTTTGTTTCGCTTGCTGTTGAATGTAAATCATGTATATAACAAGTATTTGAAGCTAAAACATTTGATTCGCATGGATTTGAAGCTAAGCCTTCTACTTCGCACTGATTTGAAGCTAAACCGTTTGTTTCGCATGGATTCGAAGATAAGCCTTCAACCTCGCATTGAATTGAAGCTAAATCATGTGTTTCGTATGGATTTGAAGTTAAAACGTTTGTTTCGCATGCTGTTGAAGCTAAATCATGTATATTACAAGCATTTGAAGCTAAACCATTTGTTTCGCATGGATTCGATGATAAGCCTTCTACTTCGCATTTATTTGAAGCTAAATCATGTGGTTGCGCATGGATTTGTAGATAACACGTTTGTTTCGCATGCAGTTGAAGCTATATCACTTATATTCGCAAGTATTTGAAACCAAATCATTCGGTTCGCATGGATTTGAAGCTATGCCTTCTACTTCGCATTGATTTGAAGTTAAATCATGTGTTTCGCATGGATTTGAAACTAACTCGTTTGTTTAGCATGCAGTTGAATCTATATCACTTATATTCGCAAGCATTTGAAGCTAAATAATTCGTTTGGTATGGAATTGAAGCTAAGCCTTCTACTTCGCATTGATTTGAAGCTAAATCATGTGTTTCGCATGGATTCGAGGCTAACTCGTTTGATTCGCATGCAGTTGAAGCTAAATCATGTTTATCACAAGTATCTGAATCTAAACCATCTGTTTCGCATGAATATTAAGCTGAACCATGTGTTTCTCATGAATTTGAAACTATATCATGTGTTTCACATGGATTTGAAGCTACCTCGTTTGTTTCGCCTGCATTTGAAGCTACATTGCTTCTGTTCGAAACTATTTGATGATAAATCATTCGTTTCGCATGGATTTGAAGCTAATCCTTCAACTTCGCATTCATTTGAAGCTAAATCATGCGTTTCGCATGGATTTGAAGCTATATCACTTATATTCGCAGGTATTTGAAGGTCAATCATTCGTTTCGCATGGATTTGAAGCTAATCCTTCTACTTCGGATTGTTTTGAAGCTAAATCATGTGTTTCGCATGGATTTGTAGCTAACTCGTTTGTTTCGCACGCAGTTGACGCTAAATCGTGTATATCACGATTATTTGAAGCTATTCCATTTGATTCGCATGGATTTGAAACAAAGCCTTCTGCTTCGCATTGAGTTGAAGCTAAAACATGCATCTCGCATGGATTTGAAGCTAACTCGTTTTTTTTCGCCTGCATTTGGAGCTATATCACTTATATTCGCAAGTATTTGAAGGCCAATCATTCGTTTCGCATGGATTTGAAGCTAATCCTTCTACTTCGCATTCATTTGAAGCTAAATCATGCGTTTCGCAAGGATTTGTAGCTAACTCGTTTGATTCGCCAGCATTTCAAGCTATATCACTTATATGGCAAGTGTTTGAAGCTAAATCATTTGTGTCGCATGGGTTTGAAGCTAAGCCTTCTACTTGGGATGGATTTGAAGCTAAATCATGCGTTTCGCTTGGATTTAAAACTAACTTGTTTGTTTCGCATGCAGTTGAAACTAAATCATGTATATCACAAGTATTTGAAGCTGAACCATTTGTTTCGCATGGATTTGAAGATAAGCCTTCTACTTCGTATTGAACTGAAGCTAAATCATGTATTTCGCATGGATTTCAAGCTAACACGTTTGTTTCGCATGCTGTTGAAGCTAAATCATGTATATCACAAGTATTTGAAGCTAAACAATCTGTTTCGTGTTGATCCGGAGATCAGCCTTCTACTTCGCATTGATTTGATGCTAAGTCATGTGTTTCGCATGGATTTGAAGCTAACACCTTTGTTTCGCTTGCTGTTGAAGCTAAATCAAGTATGTCACAAGTACTTGAAGCTAAACCATTTGTTTCGCATGGATTCGAAGATCAGCCTTCTACTTCGCATTCATTTGAAGCTAAATCATGTGTTTCGCATGGATTTGAAGCTGACTCGTTTGTTTCGCCTGCATTTGAAGCTATATCATGTATATCACAAGTATTTGAATCTGAACCATTTGATTCCCATGAATAGTACGCTAAACCATGTCTTTCGAATTAATTTGAAGCTAAATCATGTGTTTTGAATGGATGTGAAGCTAACTCGTTTGTTTCGCATGCATTTGAAGCTAAATCATGTATATCACATATAATTGAAGCTAAACCATTTGTTTCGCATGTATTTCAAGATAAGCCTTCGTCTTCGCATTGATTTGAAGCTAAACCATTTGTTTCGCATGGATTTGAACCTAAATCGTTAGTTTTGCATGCTGTTGAAGCTAAATCATGTATATCACAATCATTTGAAGCTAAACCAATTGTTTCGCAAGGATTCGAAGATCAGCCTTCTACTTCGCATTGATAAGAAGCTAAATCAAGTGTTTCGCATGGATTTGAAGCTAACTCGTCCGTTTCGCATGCATTTGAAGCTAAATCATGCACATCACAAGTATTTGAAGCTGAACCACTTGTTTCGCATGGATTTGAAGATAAGCCTTCTACTTCGCATTGATTTGAAGATAAATCATGTGTTTCGCTTGGATTTGAAACTAACTAGTTTGTTTCGCAATGCAGATGAAGCTAAATCATGTATATCACAATTATTTGAAGCTAAACCATTTGATTCGCATGGATTTGAAGATAAGCCTTCTGCTTCGCATTGCTTTGAAGCTAAATCATGTGTTTCGCATGGATTTGAAGCTAACTCGTTTTCTTCGCCTGCATTTGATGTTAAATCATGTATATCACAGGTATTTGAAGCTACACCATTTGTTGCGCATGGAATTCGAAGATAAGGCATCTACTTCGCATTGATTTGAAGCTAAATCATGTATTGCGCATGGAATTGAAGCTAACTCGATTGTTTCGCATGCTGTTGAATCCAAATCATGTATATCGCAAGAATTTGAAGTTAACCATTTGATTCGCATGGATTTGAAGCTAAGCCTTCTACTTCGCATTGATTTGAAGATAAATGATGTGTTTCGCATGGATTTGAAGCTAACTCGTTTGTATCGCATGCAGTTGAAGCTAAATCACGTATATCACAATTATTTGAAGCTAAACCATTTGATTCGCATGGATTTCAAAATAAGCCTTCTACTTCGCATTGATTTTAATCTAAATCATCTGTTTCGCATGGATTTAAAGCTATCTCGTTTGTTTCGCATGCAGTTGAAGATAAATCATGTATATCACATGTATTTCAAGCTAAACCATTTGATTCGCATGGATTTGAATCGAAGCCTTCTACTTCGCATTGATTTCAAAGTAAATCATGTGTTTCGCTTGAACTTGAAGCTAACAAGTTTGTTTCACATGCAGTTGATTCTAAATCATGTATATCACAAGTATTTGAAGCTAAACCAATTGTTTCGCAAGTATTCGAAGATCATCCTTCTACTTCGCATTGAAGTGAAGCTGAATCCTGTGTTTCACTTGAATTTGAAGCTAACACGTTTGTTTCACATGCAGTTGAAGCTAAATCATGTATATCACAGGTATTTGAAGCTACACCATTTGTTTCGCATGGAATTCGAAGATAAGGCTTCTACTTAGCATTGATTTGAAGCTAAATCATGTATTGCGCATGGAGTTGAAGCTAACTCGTTTGTTTCGCATG
Source organism: Megalopta genalis (assembly GCF_051020955.1). Taxonomy (NCBI): domain Eukaryota; kingdom Metazoa; phylum Arthropoda; class Insecta; order Hymenoptera; family Halictidae; genus Megalopta; species Megalopta genalis. The sequence continues at coordinate 136,828 of NW_027476703.1, read as the reverse complement.
CAGTTGAAGCTAAATCATGTATATCGCAAGAATTTGAAGCTAAACCATTTGATTCGCATGGATTTGAAGATAATCCTTCTACTTCTCATTGATTTGAAGCTACATCATGTGTTTCGCTTGGATTTGAGACTAACTAGTATGTTTCGCAATGCAGTTGAAGCTAAATCATGTATATCACAATTATTTGAAGCGAAACCATTTGATTCGCATGGATTTCAAAATAAGCCTTCTACTTCGCATTGATTTGAAGCTAAATCATGTTTTTCGCTTGGATTTCAAGCTAACTCGTTTGTATCGAATGCAGTTGAAGCTAAATCATGTATATCACAAGTATTTGAAGCTGAACCATTTGTTTCGCACGAATATCAGGCTAAACCATGTGTTTGGAATGAATTTGAAGATAAATCATGTGTTTCGCATGGATTTGAAGCTAACTTACTAGTTTTGCATGCTGTTGATGCTTATTCATGTATATCACAAGTATTTGAAGCTAAACCATTTGTTTCGCAAGGATTCGAAGATCAGCCTTCTACTTCGCATTGATAAGAATCTAAATCATGTGTGTCGCATGGATATGAAGCTAACTCGTTTGCTTCGGCAGCATTTGAAGCTATATCACTTATATTCGCAAGTATCTGAAGCTAAACCATTTGTTTCGCATGGCTTTGAAGATAATCCTTCTACTTCGCATTAATTTGAAGCAAAATCATGTGATTCGCATGGATTTGAAGCTAACGCGTTTGTGTCCCCTGCATTTGAAGCTATTTCATTTAAACCGCAAGTATTTGAAGGTAAATCATTTGCTTCGCGTGGATTTGAAGCTAAGCAATATACTTCGCACGAATTTGAAGCTAAATCATGTGTTTCGCTTGGATTTGAAGCTAACTCGTTTATTTCGCCTGCATTTGAAGCTACATCATTTATATCACAAGTATTTGAAGCTAAACCACTTGATTCGCAAGGATTTGAAGCTAAGCCTTCTACTTCGCCTTGGTTTGAAGCTAAATCGTTTATATCGCAAGTATTTGAAGGTAAATCATTTGTATCGCATGGATTTGACTATAAGTCTTCTACTTCGCATTGATTTGAAGCTGAATCATCTCTTTCGCTTGAATTTGAAGCTAACACGTTTGTTTCACATGCAGTTGAAGCTAAATCACGTATATCACAAGTATTTGAAGCTGAACCATTTGCTTCGCAAGTATATTAAACTAAACCATGTGTTTCGTACGAATTTGAAGCTAAATCATGTGTTTCGTATGGATTTGAAGCTAACTCGTTGGTTTCGCCTGCATTTGAAGCTAAATCATGTATTTCACAAGTATTTGAAGCTAAACCATTTGATACGCATGGATTTGAATCTAAGCTATCTACTTCGGATTGATTTGAAGCCAACCATTTGTTTCGCATGGATTTGTAGCTGTCTTCTACTTCGCATTGATTTGAAGCTAAATCATGTGTTTCGCATGGATTTGACGCTAGATCGTTGTTTTCGCATGCAGTTGACGCTAAAGCATGTATAAAACAAGTATTTGAAGCTAGACCATTCGTTTCGCATGCATTTGAAGCTAAGCTTTCTACTTCGCTTGAATTTGCAGCTAAATCATGTGTTCGGCTTGGATTTGAAGCTAACTCGTTTGTTTCGCATGCAGTTGAAGCTAAATCATGTATATCATAGGTGTTTGAAGCTAAACCATTTGTTTCGCATGGATTCGAAGATAAGCCTTCTACTTCGCATTGATTTAAAGCTAAATCATGTGTCTCGCTTGGATTTGAGGCTAACTAGTTTGTTTCGCTTGCTGTTGAAGCTAAATCATGTATATCACAGTTATTTGAAGCTAAACCATTTGATTCGCATGGATTTGATGCTATGTCATCTACTTCGCTTTTATTTGAAACTGAATCATGTGTTTCTCTTGAATTTGAAGCTAACACGTTCGTTTCACATGCAGTTGAAGCTAAATCATGTATATCACAAGTATTTGAAGCTGAACCATTTGTTTCGCACGAATATCAGGCTAAACCATGTGTTTGGAATGAATTTGAAGATAAATCATGTGTTTCGCATAGATTTGAAGATAACTCATTTGTTACGCATGCTGTTGAAGCAGAATCATGTATATCCTAAGTATTTGAAGCTCAACCATTTGATTCGCCTGGATTTGAAGATAAGCCTTCTACTTCGCATTGATTTTAATCTAAATCATGTGTTTCGCATGGATTTGAAGCTAACTCGTTCGTTTCGCATGCAGTTAAAGATAAATCATGTATATCACAGGTATTTGAAGCTGAATCACTTGTTTCGCATGGATTTGAAGATAAGCCTTCTACTTCGCATTGATTTGAAGCTAAATCATGTGTTTCGCTTGCATTTCAAGCTAACTCGTTTGTTTCTCATGTAATTGAAGCTAGATAATGTATCAAACAAGTATATGAATCTAAACCATTTGTTTCGCATGGCTTCGAAGATCAGCCATCTACCTCGTATTGATTAAAAGCTAAATCATGTGTTTCGCATGGATTTGAAGCTAACTCGTTTGTATCGCATGTAATTGAAACTAAACAATGTATCAAACAAGTATTTGAAGCTAAACCATTTGTTTCGCATGGATTCGAAGATCAGCTATCTACCTCGTATTGATTTAAAGCTAAATTATGTGTTTCGCATGGATTTGAAGCTAACTCGTTCGTTTCGCATGCAGTTAAAGATAAATCATGTATATCACAGGTATTTGATGCTGAATCACTTGTTTCGCATGGATTTGAATATAAGCCTTCTACTTCGCATTGATTTGAATCTAAATCATGTGTTTCGCTTGGATTTGAAACTAACTAGTTTGTTTCGCAATGCAGTTGAAGCTAAATCATGTATATCACAAGTATTTGAAGCTAAAACTTTTCATTCGCATGGATTCGAAGATCAGCCTTCTGCATCGCATTGATTTGAAGCTAAATCATGTGTTTAGCATTGATTTGAAGCTAACTCGTTTGTTTCGCATGCAGTTGAAACTAACTCATGTGTATCACAATCATTTGAAGCTAAACCAATGATTCGCATGGATTCAAAGATAAGCCTTCTACTTCGCATTGATTTGAAGCTAAATCATGTGGTTGCGCATGGATTTGAAGATAACACGTTTGTTTCGCATGCAGTTGAAGCTAAATCATGTATATCACAATTATTTGAAGCTAAACCATTTGATTCGCATGGATTTCAAAATAAGCCTTCTTGTTCGTATTGATTTGAAGCTAAATCATGTGTTTCGCTTGCATTTCAAGCTAACTCGTTTGTTTCGCATGTAATTGAAGCTAAATAATGTGTCAAACAAGTATTTGAAGCTAAACCATTAGTTTCGCATGGATTCGAAGATAAGCCTTCAACTTCGCATTAATTTGAAGCTGAATCATGTGTTTCGCATGTATTTGAATCTAACTCGTTTATTTCGCATGCAGTTGAAACTAAATCATGTATATCACAAGTATTTGAAGCTAAAACATTTCATTCGCATGGATTCGAAGATCAGCCTTCTGCTTCGCATTGCTTTGAAGCTAAATCATGTGTTTAGCATTGATTTGAAGCTAACTGGTTTGTTTCGCATGTAGTTGAAACTAAATCATGTATATCACAAGTATTTGAAGCTAAACCATTTGTTTCGCATGGATTCGAAGATAATCCTTCTACTTCGCATTGATTTAAAGCAAAATCATGTGTTTCACATGGATTTGAAGCTAACTCGTTTGTTTCGCACGCAGTTGACGCTAAATCGTGTATATCACGATTATTTGAAGCTATTCCATTTGATTCGCATGGATTTGAAACGAAGCCTTCTGCTTCGCATTGAGTTGAAGCTAAAGCATGCATTTCGCATGGATTTGATGCTAACTCGTTTTTTTCGCCTGCATTTGTAGCTATATCACTTATATTCGCAAGTATTTGAAGGTCAATCATTCGTTTCGCATGGATTTGAAGCTAATCCTTCTACTTCGCATTCATTTGAAGCTAAATCATACGTTTCGCACGGATTTGTAGCTAACTCGTTTGATTCACCTGCATTTCAAGCTATATCGCTTATATGGCAAGTGTTTGAAGCTAAATCATTTGTGTCGCATGGGTTTGAAGCTAAGCCTTCTACTTCGGATGGATTTGAAGCTAAATCATGCGTTTCGCTTGGATTTAAAACTAACTTGTTTGTTTCGCATGCAGTTGAAACTAAATCATGTATATCACAAGTATTTGAAGCTGAACCATTTGTTTCGCATAAATATTAAGCTAAACCATGTGTTTCGAATGAATTTGAAGCTAAATCATGTGTTTCGCAGGGATTCGAAGCTAACTCGTTTGTTTCGCCTGCATTTGAAGCTAAATCATGTACATGACAAGTATAGGCAGCTAAACCATTTGATTCGCATGGATTTGAAACTAAGCCTTCTACTTCGCATTGATTTGAAGCTAAATCATGTGTTTCGCTTGGATTTGCAGATAACTCGTTCGATTCGCATGGAGTTGAAGCTAAATCATGTAAATCACAATTATTTGAAGCTAAACCATTTGTTTCGCATGGTTTTGTATCTAAGCTTTCTACTTCGCATTGATTAGAAGCTAAATCATGTGTTCCGCATGAATTTGAAGCTAACTCGTTTGTTTCGCACGCAGTTGACGCTAAATTATGTATATCGCGATTATTTGAAGCTATTCCATTTGATTCGCATGGATTTGAAACTAAGCCTTCTACTTCGCATTGAGTTGATGCTAAATCATGCATTTCGCATGGATTTGAAGCTAACTCGTTTGTTTCGCCTGCATTTGAAGCTATATCACTTATATTCGCAAGTATTTGAAGGCCAATCATTCGTTTCTCATGGATTTGAAGCTAATCCTTCTACTTCGCATTCATTTGAACCTAAATCATGCGTTTCTCATGGATTTCAAGCTATATCACTTATATTCGCAAGTATTTGAAGGTCAATCATTCGTTTCGCATGGATTTGAAGCTAATCCTTCCACTTCGGATTGTTTTGAAGCTAAATCATGTGTTTCGCATGGATTTGTAGCTAACTCGTTTGATTCGCCTGCATTTGAAGCTATATCACTTATATGGCAAGTGTTTGAAGCTAAATCATTTGTGTCGCATGGGTTTGAAGCTAAGCCTTCTACTTCGGAAGAATTTGAAGCTAAATCATGCGTTTCGCTTGGATTTAAAACTAACTTGTTTGTTTCGCATGCAGTTGAAACTAAATCATGTATATCACAAGTATTTGAAGCAAAACCATTTGTTTCGCATGAATATTAAGCTGAACCATGTGTTTCGAATGAATTTGAAGCTAAATCATGTGTTTCGCTTGGATTTGAAGCTAACTCGATTGTTTCGCATGCAGTTGAATCTAAATCATGTATATCACAAGTATTTGAAGCTGGACCACTTGTTTCGCATGGATTTGAAGCTTAATCAATTACATCGCACGTATTTAAGATAAATCATTCGTTTCGCATGCATTTGAAGCTAAGCCTTCTACTTCGGATGGATTTGAAGCTAAATCATGCGTTTCGCTTGGATTAAAAACTAACTCGTTTGTTTCGCTTGCAGTTGAAACTTAATCATGTATATCACAAGTATTTGAAGCTGAACCACTTGTTTCGCACGAATATTAAGCTAAACCATGTGTTTCGAATGAATTTGAAGCTAAATCAAGTATTTCGCAGGGATTTGAAGCTAACTCGTTTGTTTCGCATGCAGTTGAAGCTAAATCATGTACATCACAAGTATATGCAGCTAAACCATTTGATTCGCATGGATTTGAAGCTAAATCATGCGTTTCGCTTGGATTTAAAACTAACTCGTTTGTTTCGCTTGCAGTTGAAACTTAATCATGTATATCACAAGTATTTGAAGCTGAACCATTTGTTTCGCACGAATATTAAGCTAAACCATGTGTTTCGAATGAATTTGAAGCTAAATCATGTGTTTCGCAGGGATTTGAAGCTAACTCGTTTGTTTCGCCTGCATTTGAAGCTAAATCATGTACATCACAAGTGTATGCAGCTAAACCATTTGATTCGCATGGATTTGAAGCTAATCCTTCTACTTCGCATTGATTTGGAGATGAATAATGTGTTTCGCTTGTATTTGAAGCTATCTCGTTTGTTTCGCATGCAGTTGAAGCTAAATCATGTATATCATAAGTATTTGAAGCTGAACCATTTGTTTCGCATGGATTTGAAGCTAAATCATGCGTTTCGCTTGGATTTAAAACTAACTCGTTTGTTTCGCTTGCAGTTGAAACTTAATCATGTATATCACAAGTATTTGAAACTGAACCATTTGTTTCGCACGAATATTAAGCTAAACCATGTGTTTCGAATGAATTTGAAGCTAAATCATGTGTTTCGCTGGGATTTGAAGCTAACTCGTTTGTTTCGCCTGCATTTGAAGCTAAATCATGTACATCACAAGTATATGCAGCTAAACCATTTGATTCGCATGGATTTGAAGCTAATCCTTCTACTTCGCATTTATTTGAAGCAAAATAATGTGTTCCGCATGGATTTCAATATAACTCGTTTGTTTCGCATGCAGTTGAAGCTAAATCATGTATATCACAAGGTAGAGTTCAAGTCTCACGTTGTGCCGGTCAGAAAGATACCGAGGACTCCACCACCCACCGAACGGCGACGTTCGTTGTCACTGGCGGACATGGCGTCCCAGACGCAGGTGCAGGATGACTTTGAGGTTGCTTTTCACTCGGAAAGTGAGATGCGACCGACTTCTGAAGCGGCACATACGCAGAAAAGGAAGAGGCTAGACAGCATGTCTGATCTCAGCGAGGACGACACAGCTGTAGTTGAAACTAATCTGTTGGCTGACGTCACTATCCAATTGAGAAAACTTATAGCCTGCACCAAGGCGGTACAGTCGTTTTGTCGGTCACAGGACAGCGTAAACCCCAATTTATCACTACTGGTGAGCTCGTTGGCCAAGGAAACGAACTCTTTAAAATGATCACGAAGGAGGTCCTTACCAAAGGAAGACTCGAGACACGCGAGGAGGTCGGTAATACGACCCGCGCCTCTTTAATCGACGATGGCTCCACTCGTCCTCCTCTCCCCAAAGCATATAGGACTATGGGTACGCAAACCGCAGACCCGGAAGCGGTGGATCGTGGGGAGGTCGCAAGATGGGCGCGAAAGGAACTCAACTTTGATGAGCTCCACAAGCTCATTCGATTCCTTTGCTCACTGAAAAGTTGATGATAACGCAAGCCCGATGAAAGACACGATTGACATCGCCTGCTTCACACCGGCGGATCTACGTACCACAGACGGAACTACGCGCAGAATCCTTCAGATGATGGCATGTCTCGACGATATCCTTGTCCAGGAGGCCCGCAAGGGAGTGGTCGCCCACCTCCAGACCACTACCTCTATTCCAAGCAAAAGCGACGGTATGACAAGGAAATCCAGGACCCACTTCTTTCTTATCCATAAGGATAATGAGAAGGACACTATCGACTTGCATGTGGTATACGAGTGCCTCAGGAAAATGGCGCACCTAAGTACGGATACTTCGGCTGGAAAAGTAATCACGTTGATTTGCCCCGACGAAGTAAGTATAAATATTAGCAGGAAACTTGTTGAATTGATCTTCTCACAGAGCAACTTGATGATCCACCTCCGCTCAAGTAAGGGAGGGGGACCAGACATAAAAATGATCAAAAGCTCTGACGGTACTGGTAAGCCCGCGACGGAAACCATTACCATATCCAGTAACCGACAAACATACGCTGACATGCTGCGTTCTGTTAAAAAGAACGTCGACGTTAACCGAGAGGGGATTGACATCGCTTACGTCAAAGCGAACCTGAAAGGAGACCTAGTTATCTCTGTCAAGGGTGACCGAGGGAAGGTAACAGTACTCTCCGCACTAATTAATAAAAAGATTGCCGGAGTTAAAGCGAAAATGTCAACCCGCAATACAAAAACTCTCCACCTTAAGGGTTTAGACGGGGATGTTACGACCGAGGACATATCGAGTACACTATACAAGATGCTGGGCTCGACCTTGGATCCTCAGGAAGTTCAGGTGAAAGCCCTCCTGGGTGAAAGTCCTGGGTGCGCGGGTAGCCAAAATGCTACCGTCATCACTTCCACTAAAAACGCGGAAAGGCTCCTAAAGGTGAAACGCTTCAGGGTTGGATGGGGCCTCTGTCGTGTGGTTGAACGGATAGAGGTCACCCAATGTTACAGGTGCCGCGAATACGGTCATCGCAGCTCAACATGTAAAAATGCGGACAGGTCTAAGAGCTGCCGCAGGTGCGGTGACCTTGGACACATGGAGAAATCCTGCACTAATGCGGAAAAATGCCTTAATTGCAGTATGCAGGGCCACAGGGACGGGACTCTCAAGTGCCCTGCATACTGCAAGGCACTCAACGAAGCCCGCGAGAAACGCAACAATGACAAAGGGGTTAAAGCCAAACCACCAACTGACGGCTCCATGAACGACGCAAAAAAACCGAAGACGAATAAATTGACGAACTCGGGCAGGACACCGAAACAACCTAAGGGAGGTAAATTTAGTACCGACTCAAGCTCACCTATAGTGAGCCTTGATTGTAAAGACGCATCGACAGCCCTGAGAGAGGCCGATGCTGATAAACAGACGACTAACCCCACTCCAAGGGCAAACAAGGATAAGGACGCAAGGGTAACGCTGGTCCCCAGAAGTGCCTCCGATATATTTAGCGAGGATTTCTCCAGGGTACTCTTACCCTCCGGAGGCGAGACGCTAATACAAGCACCCGAAAAGGGCTACGACGATAAGGGCTAACTCCTTTGTCCATTACTCTTGGACCCTTCATTATTGTTAACAAGTTCACTGTTCACATGCAAGGGAAACATAATAAGAAGGCATCTAAGGACACTCACCTAAACTTATTACAAATCAACCTGCACAATTGTAGATTAGCGCACGACCTGCTCCAACAAAATGCAATCGACCTTGACATCGACGTGGTTTTGATTTCTGAACCATGGCGGATACTAGACCATTGGTTCGGGGCCAGGGATGGCAGAGCGGTCATATGGGTCACTGCTAGGGCGACTGAGAGGTTTTCGTCTATCCAACGTCTGGCCAGCATAGACGGATGCGTGGTAATACAGCTCAACGATATAACAGTTGTTAGCTGCTACTACACGCCGAACATGCGATTGGACAATTTTATGACTCACTTGCATAACCTTGAACATCTGATAAGCACCCTGGATCGCGAACACCTGATCGTGACAGGTGACTTCAATTCAAAATCACCAGCCTGGGGGTCGGCCAAGTCGGATGCACGGGGCACCGCCACCCTCGAAATGGCAAACCGTGTCCGGATTTGCCCGGTGGTCAGTGAAGGGAAGTTCACGTTTGAGAGGAATGTTCACCACTCTCTGATCGACATCATGTTCTGCGGCTACGCCATGCTCCGGAAGCTGGTGTCAAGCGTCATATTAAACACGGAAACAGCCTCGGATCACCGTTATGGTAGACACGTATTCTCCGGTGAAAACATCTTCCACAAAAAAGCGCCTAGGCCTGGAGTGGTTGATGTGGATAAATTCCTGGCGCTATACAGCAGGGCTACGGCATTGGTCTCTCCTTTCCTTATGGAGACGGCTATTTAGCTTCAAATGCATGCGAAAGAAACGAGTTAACTTCAAATCCAAGCGAATCACATGATTTAGCTTCACATCAATGCGAAGTATGATTAAAATACTTGTGATATACAGTTTTCTACGGGACCCTGAGGTCCTGATTTATGATATCCCGAAAGGGATGGGCAAGGAGGAAATTGCCTCCAGTCTTTGGAGGCAAAACCTCTCTGAGGCGTCCCAGAAGGATGTGCCTTCGGGTGTTCGGGTCAGTCGCATGGCTGGCAAGACCCCGGAGACAGCCAACTGGGTAGTGGCCGTCAGTCCGCAGATTCGTCGGCGGCTGGCGCAGAGAGGGGACCGGGTGTACCTCGGGTGGAGTTCCTGTCGTGTGCGGGACTTCATACAGGTCACCCGATGCTATAAGTGCCAGCGCTTCGGGCACACGGCGAAGCGCTGCAAATTCAAAGAGGATGTCTGCGGACATTGTGCCGAAAAAGGGCACGGTTATGCGCTCTGTAGCAGGAAGAGCAAGCCCCCGGTTTGCTCCAACTGTAAAGACAGAGGGCGACCATTCGAACATAAGTCGCGAGACCCGGCCTGCGCCTCCTATCAGGAAGCGCTGGTTTTGGAGATGTCTCGCATTAGACAAGAATAATTTGAACTTGCATGGATAGTACAAACGACCGGCGACGCTCGAGAGTCATACGGGTCATGCAGCATAACATGCAGCGAGCCCGAAACGTGACCGACGAAGTCCGGACTGAGATGCATAGGCGAGGGGTAGATGTGTTGCTTGCACAAGAGCCATATAGCTGGCGGGGTACTGTGCCCGGGCTAGGCTTGAGAACGAGGCTGATCACGGCAGGCGATCCGGTGATGGCTGCAATAGCGGTCAGAAACCCGGATCTAACCGTGGTCAAAGTCTCTAACTTGTGCGACACGCATTTGACCTGTGCCAGCATCTCGGGTTCGTTTGGGAGCTTCTTCCTGATCAGCCAGTACTTTCAATGGTCCGATGACGTTGAATCGGGTCTGGCGCGGTTGGAGAGAGCTCTTTCCGCACTAAGGCATAACCGAGTCATTATCTCTGCCGACGTTAACGCAAAATCAGCCCAGTGGGGCAGTGCGGAGACGGACGTGAGAGGCCGTAAACTCGAAGAGTTTATCGTGAGCCATGGCTTGGTTGTCTTGAACGAGGCTGGAAACGCTCCGACGTTTTCCAGCCCTAGTGGACAGTCTTACATCGACGTCACACTATCGACACCTGACATTTGCGACAAGGTGCGAGGTTGGAAGGTCCGCGAGGACCTGACGACCAGCGACCACCGAGTCATAGAGTTCACTTTGAGTTTTTGCGCCGAGGACGGTGCTGCCGAAATTTGTAGTAGCGACAGCAGCACCAACCGGAACGGATTATTACCAAGGTTCCGACTCCGAAGCGCGAAATGGCCCGAGTTCGACAAGGCGCTGCAGGAAAGTAAGAGGAGTATATCCCCCAATCCATTGAATAATAAGGGGGAAGTCGAACATCTAGCACAGGAGTTCGAAAGAATGATCGTCCAAGCGTGCGACTCCTCGATGCCAACCAAGCAGTGGCATTCAAAATCCGTCCCATGGTGGACGGCCAACCTGACGAGGCAGAATAGGCGAGTCTATAAACTTAGACGAGCCTCGCAGAACGCGGCATGTTCAGAGGAGCAGAAGGCGGCCAAGAGGACCGAGTATCTCAAACAGAGAAAGGCCTACAAAGTCGCCATTAAAGCTGCTCGGTCGCACAGCTGGCGTGCATTCGTGACCGAGCAGGGAAACAAAGAACCCTGGGGCCTCATTTATAAGATCACGAGGCAGAAGATGACAGCCAGCATTGTGATCTCGAATATTAACCTTAACACTGCCCAGGGTTATACTACAGACTGGGACTCCACCGCTTCCGCGCAGCTGGAGGGGTTAATTCCGGACGATAGCCCCACGAATGACTCCCCGGATCATGCGCGAGTCAGGAGGGAAGCTGCCATCGAGCCGGAGAGTGAGGACGCCAGTCCCTTCACCCTCTCGGAGCTCAGATCGGCGGTCAACCGACTGAAGAGCGGCAAGTGTCCAGGCCTAGACCGAATTGAGCCGGAGGTTCTAAAACGCTCGTTTAATACGATCTCACGCGAGCTCCTCCGACTCTACAACGGATGCCTGGCACAAGGAGTCTTTCCCGCGGAATGGAAAGTCGGGTCCATCATCTCCATCCTTAAAGGACCCGAGAAACCTGAAACGGAGATAAAGTCCTACAGACCTATATGCTTGTTTCGGTCGTAGGCAAAGTCTTAGAGAAGCTAATCGCTACGCGATTAGTTAGTTCGTTTTTGCACCCCGACTACGCCTCCGATCGGCAATACGGATTCAGGCCGCATCGATCCACGACTGATGCCGTGGTAAAGATGAGGGAGCTTGCGTCCGGTCGAGAGGAAAAGTACGTCGTGGGTCTGCTCTTCGACATAGCCGCAGCCTTTGATAACGTCTGGTGGCCAAGCATACTCAACGCGTTGAGGAAGCGAGGCTGCCCAAAAAACCTATTTAGATTGGTGGTCGACTACTTCGACGGCCGCGTGGTGACTATGGTGTCTGATCGCGGTGCAGTGCGGAAGAAAGTCACTAAGGGCTGTCCACAGGGATCAATTCTTGGTCCGAGCTGTTGGAACTTAGTCTTCGACGAGGTTCTACAGCTCCTATCGAACGCCGGGCTTGCGAGCCCATCGCCTATGCAGACGACCTTCTTCTCTTGATCTTTGCGAACAGCAGGAAGGGTCTAGAAAGCAATGGACAATTGGTTACGGACACCATTTCTCGCTGGTGCGATCAGCAGAAATTGTCGCTGTCTGCGACCCAGACTGAGATGATATTCTTGAAAGGCTCTCTCGACAGAGAGAGGCCACCTGTGATAAAAGTAGGAGGTCGGAATATTGCCGTCAAGGACTATGTGCGTTACCTTGGCGTGCATTTTGACTCTGGACTGGGTATCCATTCCCACGTCGAGTATTTGAATGCTAAGTCCTTGCGAACGTTTAATGCGCTAGCAAGGATTGCTAAGTCGAACTGGGGATTGGGATATCGGACGATGCGTACTTTGTACTGCGGCTTGTTTGTCCCAATCGTCACGTATGCTGCCGCGGGCTGGGCAGACCGCCTTGCCTCTGGGACGAGTAAATTGCTCACCAGGGCGCAGAGGCGTGTTCTGCTTGGCTGCGTCAAAGCCTACAGGACAGTCTCCACTGATGCGATCCCCGTGATCGCCGGGGAGATACCTGTGGACTTGGCGATAGCGGAGTTCAGCTGCGTGTACAAAGCCAGGAAGAAACTCGGGTTCCAACATGGAACCTATCAAGTGAGTCAGGCCGAATTGGCTGACGAAGTCGTCACCGAAGCCCAAGTTCGCAGAAGGCTGAGGGAGGCGACTTTAGAGATGTGGCAGCAGAGATGGTCGTCCTCGACGAAGGGTAGGGAAACCTTCCAATACTTCGACGAGGTATCAGACCGACTCTCAGCGAGCTGGATCAGAGTCGACCATGATGTAGCGCAGTTCTTGAGCGGACACGGAGACTTCCGTGCGAAGCTCAAGACGTTCGCCCTGGTCGACGATTAGTTGTGCGAATGTGGGGAGGAGGAAACTCCAAACCACGTCCTCTACGATTGTCAGCGTTACGTAGAGGACAGGGAACACCTACGCCAGGCGGCGATTCGAGAAGGATTTCAGTGGCCGATCGACAAAGCCAGCCTGGTGACAGAGCAGTTCTTTAAGGAGTTCCAGAAATTCGCACGATCCGTAAGAACGACAAAGAGACGAACATAGAACGAAACTGAATACGGAGCGTGGACTCGTCCAGCTCCGTCGATGTACGGCATGCTGGGCGAACCCCTCGGGGTTCGTCCCCTCGGGCCAGGCTGAAGCCCCTCTTGCGGAGGTAAAAGATTTTAACACTACTCCGTAAGAGTGCCTGGATTGGATTGGACTCGAGGTGGCAGTGGGAGTAGCACGCTGTCTTCCCCTGATACGATAGTGAACGAGGGTAGAGCCCGAACATCAGGCATAAGTCGCAAGAGCGGCCGGTATGGTCCACCAAGGACTTAGGTACGGCCCGTCTCTCAGAGACCACAGTTATTACGACAAACACTAACTGCAGCCTATTAGGCTTCGCCGACGACGCTGCACTCGTCACATCTGCCAGGGACATTGAGGCAGCCAGAAACAAGGCTACCGCCGCCTTGAAATCAGTCAAGACTTGGTTTGACCAAAATCATTTAGAACTTGCGGAGGAAAAATGAGAGGTCCTTCACCTCACAAGCAGGAAGACCAAGCGGTCCATCGACCTGAGGATTGGTAATAATACTCTTAAGGCATGAACAGCTACACGCTACCTTGGTGTGGTCATTGAGGCCAATCAAGTGTTTCGGAAGCACATACTTAATGCCTGTGAAATGGCCACTAAGTATGCAGGAATGTTGTGCAGGATACTGCCCAACATCGGGGGTGGCGGTTATTGGGCACGTTCCTTATATTACCGCGTAGTGGAGTCAGTATGCATGTATGCGGCTCCAATATGGGCTCCTGCGGTCAATATGTCCAACAACAGAAAGCACCTCAACGCTGCGCAAAAGACGATCCTGGCGAGGGTGGTTAGAGCATATCGTACCACCGCGCTCGACGCCTTGTGCGTCCTTGCGGGTTTTCCCCCTTTCGACTTGGTGGCAAACGAAAGGAGGCGCATCTACGTGAAAACAACGGATCTGGACAGGAGGGCACCCGACTACAAGCGCCGGATGCACCTGATCAGGAAGGAAGAGCGTGACCGGACGTTGTCCGAATGGCAGAAGAGATGGGATTTGGCACCCCATGGCCGGAGGACCACATTGGAGTGCTTTCATTTGACATGGTATTACTTATACTGAAAGACTCGAGCAAAAGGACATCTTTTAAAAAGTTTATTGACGACTGCCTCAAGAGGAAGGAGGCTGCCCTCAACGACCTCCAGAGGAAGGAGAGACCGAATTTCACAGCCAGGACCAGGACTCAAATGTAAGGTGGTTCTAAGAAACGTAATTCCACCCGCCACCCTCACGAAGCAATGCTCTAGGGCGGATACCATCGAGGGGGGATCCTACATCATGGCTGAAGGGAGGTTTAGGTTTTAGTGGGTATGCCGATAGCACTACCCTCGGACAGCCCCACACTACCATCGCTATGGTGTGCGTAAAGCATTTCCCCCTCCACGGGAAAAAAATGTATATCACAAGTATTTTAATCATATTTCGCATTGATGTGAAGCTAAATCATGTGATTCGTTTGGATTTGAAGTTAACTCGTTTCTTTCGCATGCATTTGAAGCAAAATCATGTACATCACAAGTATTTGAAGCTGAACCATTTCTTTCTCACGTATTTGAAACTACGCCTTCTACTTCGCATTGATTTTAAGCTAAATCATATGTTTCGCATGGATTTCAAGCTATTTCTTTTTTTTCGCATGCAGTTGAAGCTAAATCATGTATATCACAGGTATTTGATGCTAAACCATTTGTTTCGCATGGATTCTAAGATAAGTCTTCTACTTCGCATTGATTTGAAGTTAAATCCTGTGTTTCGCATGGATTTGAAGCTAACTCGTTTGTTTCGCCTGCATTCGAAGCTAAATCATGTATATCACAATTATTTGAAGCTGATCCATTTGTTTCGCATGAATTTTAAGCTAAACCATGTGTCTCGAATGAATTTGAAGCTAAATCATCTGTTTCGCTTGGATTTGAAGCCAACACGTTCGTTTCACATGCAGTTGAAGCTAAATCATGTATATCACAGGTATTTGATGCTAAACCATTCGTTTCGCATGGATTCTAAGATAAGCCTTCTACTTCGCATTGATTTTAAGCTAAATCATATGTTTCGCATGGATTTGAAGCTAACGCGTTTGTTTCGCCTGCAGTTGAGGCTGACTCATGTATATCCCAAGTATTTGAAGCTAAACAATTTGTTTCGCATGAATTTTAAGCTAAACCATGTGTTTCGAATGAATTTGAAGCTAAATCATGTGTTTCGCTTGGATTTGAAGCTAACACGTTCGTTTCACATGCAGTTGAAGCTAAATCATGTATATCACAAGTATTTGAAGCTGAACCATTTGTTTCGCATGAATATTAGGATAAACCATGTGTTTGGAATGAATTTGAATCTAAATCATGTGTTTCGCATGGATTTGAAGCTAACACGTTCGTTTCGCCTGCATTTGAATCTACATCACTTATATCGCAAGTATCTGAAGCTAATTCATTTGTTTCTCATGGATTTGAAGCTAAGCCTTCTACCTCGCATTGATTTGGACCTAAATCATGTGTTTCGCTTGGATTTTAAGCTAACTCGTTTGATTCGCACGCAGTTGAAGATAAATCATGTATATCACAAGTATTTGAAGCTAAACCATTTGATTCGCATTGATTTGAAGCTAAGCCATATACTTCGCATTGATTTGAAGCTAAATCATGTGATTCGCTTGGATTTGAAGTTAACTCGTTTCTTTCGCATGCATTTGAAGCTAAATCATGTATATCACAAGTATTTGGAGCTAAACCATTTGTTTCGCATGGATTCGAAGATAAGCCTTCTACTTCGCATTTAATTGAAGCTAAACCATGTGTTTCGCATGGATTTGAAGCTAACACGTTTGTTTCGCATGCTATTGACGCTAAATCATCTATATCACAAGTATTTGAAGCTAAACCATTTTATTCCCATGGATTTGAAGCTATGCCTTCTACTTCGCATTGATTTGAAGTTAAATCATGTGTTCCGCTTGGATTTGAAGCTAACTCGTTTGTTTCGCATGCAGTTGAAGCGAAATCGTGTATATCACAAGTATTTGAATCTGAACCATTTGTTTCGCATTGATTTGAAGCTAAGCCATATACTTCGCATTGATTTGTAGCTAAATCATGTGATTCGCTTGGATTTGAAGTTAACTCGTTTCTTTCGCATGCATTTGCAGCTAAATCATGTATATCACAAGTATTTGGAGCTAAACCATTTGATTCGCATGGATTTGAAGATAAGCCTTGTACTTCGCGTTGATTTGAATCTTAATCATGTGTTTCGCATGGATTTCAATCTAACTCGTTTGTTACGCCTGCATTAGAAGCTATGTCAATTACTTTCGCTAGTATTTGAAGCTCAATCATTCGTTTTGTACGGATTTGAAGCTAAACCTACTGGATCCCATTGATTTGAAGGTAAATCTTGATTTTCGTTTGGATTTGAATCTAACTCGTTTGTTTCGCATGCAGTTGAAGCTAAATCATGTATATCACAAGTATTTTAATCTATACCATTTGTTTCGCATTGATTTGAAGCTAAGCCATATACT
Source organism: Megalopta genalis (assembly GCF_051020955.1). Classification (NCBI taxonomy): domain Eukaryota; kingdom Metazoa; phylum Arthropoda; class Insecta; order Hymenoptera; family Halictidae; genus Megalopta; species Megalopta genalis. The sequence goes on along the minus strand of NW_027476703.1, from coordinate 119,798 downwards.
TCGCATTTAATTGAAGCTAAATCATGTGTTTCGCATGGATTTGAAGCTAACACGTTTGTTTCGCATGCTATTGACGCTAAATCATGTATATCACAAGTATTTGAAGCTAAACCATTTTATTCCCATGGATTTGAAGCTATGCCTTCTACTTCGCATTGATTTAAAGTTAAATCATGTGTTCCGCTTGGATTTGAAGCTAACTCGTTTGTTTCGCATGCAGTTGAAGCGAAATCGTGTATATCACAAGTATTTGAATCTGAACCATTTGTTTCGCATTGATTTGAAGCTAAGCCATATACTTCGCATTGATTTGAAGCTAAATCATGTGATTCGCTTGGATTTGAAGTTAACTCGTTTCTTTCGCATGCATTTGAAGCTAAATCATGTATATCACATGTATTTGGAGCTAAACCATTTGTTTCGCATGGATTCGAAGATCAGCCTTCTGCTTCGCATAGATTTGCAGCTAAATCATGTGTTCCGTATGGATTTGAAGCTAACTCGTTTGTTTCGCATGCAGTTGAAGCTAAACCATGTATATCACAAGTATTTGAAGCTAAACCATTTGTTTCGCATGGATTCGTATTTAAGCCTTCTACTTCGCATCGATTTGGAGCTAAATCATGTGTTCCGCATGGTTTTTGAAGCTAACTCTTTTGTTTCGCATGCTGTTGAAGCTAAATCAAGTATATCACAAGTATTTGAATCTAAACCATTTGTTTCGCATGGATTCGAAGATCAGCCTTCTACTTCGCATTCATTTGAAGCTAAACCATGTGTTTCGCATGGATTTGAAGCTGACTCGTTTGTTTCGCCTGCATTTGAAGCTATATCATGTATATCACAAGTATTTGAATCTGAACCATTTGATTCCCATGAATAGTACGCTAAACCATGTTTTTCGAATGAATTTGAAACTAAATCATGTGTTTTGAATGGATTTGGGGCTAGCTCGTTTGTTTCGCCTGCATTCGAAGCTAAATCATGTATATCACAATTATTTGAAGCTGATCCATTTGTATCGCATGAATTTTAAGCTAAACCATGTGTCTCGAATGAATTTGAAGCTAAATCATCTGTTTCGCTTGGATTTGAAGCCAACACGTTCGTTTCACATGCAGTTGAAGCTAAATCATGTATATCACAGGTATTTGATGCTAAACCATTCGTTTCGCATGGATTCTAAGATAAGCCTTCTACTTCGCATTGATTTTAAGCTAAATCATATGTTTCGCATGGATTTGAAGCTTACGCGTTTGTTTCGCCTGCAGTTGAGGCTGACTCATGTATATCCCAAGTATTTGAAGCTAAACAATTTGTTTCGCATGAATTTTAAGCTAAACCATGTGTTTCGAATGAATTTGAAGCTAAATCATGTGTTTCGCTTGGATTTGAAGCTAACACGTTCGTTTCACATGCAGTTGAAGCTAAATCATGTATATCACAAGTATTTGAAGCTGAACCATTTGTTTCGCATGAATATTAGGATAAACCATGTGTTTGGAATGAATTTGAATCTAAATCATGTGTTTCGCATGGATTTTAAGCTATCACGTTCGTTTCGCCTGCATTTGAATCTACATCACTTATATCGCAAGTATCTGAAGCTAATTCATTTGTTTCTCATGGATTTGAAGCTAAGCCTTCTACCTCGCATTGATTTGGACCTAAATGATGTGTTTCGCTTGGATTTTAAGCTAACTCGTTTGATTCGCACGCAGTTGAAGATAAATCATGTATATCACAAGTATTTGAAGCTAAACCATTTGATTCGCATTGATTTGAAGCTAAGCCATATACTTCGCATTGATTTGAAGCTAAATCATGTGATTCGCTTGGATTTGAAGTTAACTCGTTTCTTTCGCATGCATTTGAAGCTAAATCATGTATATCACAAGTATTTGGAGCTAAACCATTTGTTTCGCATGGATTCGAAGATAAGCCTTCTACTTCGCATTTAATTGAAGCTAAATCATGTGTTTCGCATGGATTTGAAGCTAACACGTTTGTTTCGCATGCTATTGACGCTAAATCATCTATATCACAAGTATTTGAAGCTAAACCATTTTATTCCCATGGATTTGAAGCTATGCCTTCTACTTCGCATTGATTTGAAGTTAAATCATGTGTTCCGCTTGGATTTGAAGCTAACTCGTTTGTTTCGCATGCAGTTGAAGCGAAATCGTGTATATCACAAGTATTTGAATCTGAACCATTTGTTTCGCATTGATTTGAAGCTAAGCCATATACTTCGCATTGATTTGTAGCTAAATCATGTGATTCGCTTGGATTTGAAGTTAACTCGTTTCTTTCGCATGCATTTGCAGCTAAATCATGTATATCACAAGTATTTGGAGCTAAACCATTTGATTCGCATGGATTTGAAGATAAGCCTTGTACTTCGCGTTGATTTGAATCTTAATCATGTGTTTCGCATGGATTTCAATCTAACTCGTTTGTTACGCCTGCATTAGAAGCTATGTCAATTACTTTCGCTAGTATTTGAAGCTCAATCATTCGTTTTGTACGGATTTGAAGCTAAACCTACTGGATCCCATTGATTTGAAGGTAAATCTTGATTTTCGTTTGGATTTGAATCTAACTCGTTTGTTTCGCATGCAGTTGAAGCTAAATCATGTATATCACAAGTATTTTAATCTAAACCATTTGTTTCGCATTGATTTGAAGCTAAGCCATATACTTCGCATTTAATTGAAGCTAAATCATGTGATTCGCTTGGATTTGAAGTTAACTCGTTTCTTTCGCATGCATTTGAAGCTAAATCATGGATATCACAAGTATTTGGAGCTAAACCATTTGATTCGCATGGATTTGAAGATAAGCCTTGTACTTCGCGTTGATTTGAATCTTAATCATGTGTTTCGCATGGATTTCAATCTAACTCGTTTGTTACGCCTGCATTAGAAGCTATGTCAATTACTTTCGCTAGTATTTGAAGCTCAATCATTCGTTTTGTACGGATTTGAAGCTAAACCTACTGGATCCCATTGATTTGAAGGTAAATCTTGATTTTCGTTTGGATTTGAATCTAACTCGTTTGTTTCGCATGCAGTTGAAGCTAAATCATGTATATCACAAGTATTTTAATCTAAACCATTTGTTTCGCATTGATTTGAAGCTAAGCCATATACTTCGCATTTAATTGAAGCTAAATCATGTGATTCGCTTGGATTTGAAGTTAACTCGTTTCTTTCGCATGCATTTGAAGCTAAATCATGGATATCACAAGTATTTGGAGCTAAACCATTTGTTTCGCATGGATTCGAAGATAAGCCTTCTACTTCGCATTTAATTGAAGCTAAATCATGTGTTTCGCATGGATTTGAAGCTAACACGTTTGTTTCGCATGCTATTGACGCTAAATCATCTATATCACAAGTATTTGAAGCTAAACCATTTTATTCCCATGGATTTGAAGCTATGCCTTCTACTTCGCATTGATTTAAAGTTAAATCATGTGTTCCGCTTGGATTTGAAGCTAACTCGTTTGTTTCGCATGCAGTTGAAGCGAAATCGTGTATATCACAAGTATTTGAATCTGAACCATTTGTTTCGCATTGATTTGAAGCTAAGCCATATACTTCGCATTGATTTGAAGCTAAATCATGTGATTCGCTTGGATTTGAAGTTAACTCGTTTCTTTCGCATGCATTTGAAGCTAAATCATGTATATCACAAGTATTTGGAGCTAAACCATTTGTTTCGCATGGATTCGAAGATCAGCCTTCTGCTTCGCATAGATTTGCAGCTAAATCATGTGTTCCGTATGGATTTGAAGCTAACTCGTTTGTTTCGCATGCAGTTGAAGCTAAACCATGTATATCACAAGTATTTGAAGCTAAACCATTTGTTTCGCATGGATTCGTATTTAAGCCTTCTACTTCGCATCGATTTGGAGCTAAATCATGTGTTCCGCATGGTTTTTTAAGCTAACTCTTTTGTTTCGCATGCTGTTGAAGCTAAATCAAGTATATCACAAGTATTTGAATCTAAACCATTTGTTTCGCATGGATTCGAAGATCAGCCTTCTACTTCGCATTCATTTGAAGCTAAACCATGTGTTTCGCATGGATTTGAAGCTGACTCGTTTGTTTCGCCTGCATTTGAAGCTATATCATGTATATCACAAGTATTTGAATCTGAACCATTTGATTCCCATGAATAGTACGCTAAACCATGTTTTTCGAATGAATTTGAAACTAAATCATGTGTTTTGAATGGATTTGGGGCTAGCTCGTTTGTTTCGCATGCAGTTGAAGCTAAATCATGTATATCACAATTGTATGAAGCTATACCATTTATTTCGCATGGATTTGAAACTACCCCTTCTACTTCGCATTGATTTGAAGATAAATCATGTGCTTCCCCTGGATTTGAATGTCTCTCGTTTGTCTCTCATGCAGTTGAAGCTAAATCCTGTACATCACAAGTATTCGAAGCTATAACCTTTGTTTCGCATGGATTTGAAACTAAGCCTTCTTCTTCTCATTGATTTGAAGTTAAATAATGTGTTTCGCTTGGATTTGAAGCGTAGTCATCTAATTCGCTTTGATTTGAATCTAAATCATGTGTTTCGCATGGATTTGAAGCTAACACGTTTGATTCGCCTGCACTTGGAGCTATATCACTTATATCGCAAGTATCTGAAGCTAAATCATTTGTTTTGCATGAATATTAAGCTAAACCATCTGTTTCGCATGAATTTGAATCGAAATCATGTTTATCGTATGGATTTGAATCTAACTCGTTTGTTTCACATGCAGTTGAAGCTTAAACATGTATATCAAAATTATTTGAAGCTGAACCATTTGTTTCGCACGAATATTAAACTAATCCATGTTTTTCGAATGAACTTGAAGCTAAATCATGTGTTCCGCATGGATTTGAAGCTAACTCGTTTGTTTCGCCTGCATTTGAAGCTAAATCATGTATATCACAACTATTTGAAGCTAGACCATTTTATTCCCATGGATTTGAAGCTATGCCTTCTACTTCGCATTGATTTAAAGTTAAATCATGTGTTCCGCTTGGATTTTAAGCTAACTCGTTTGATTCGCACGCAGTTGAAGATAAATCATGTATATCACAAGTATTTGAAGCTAAACCATTTGATTCGCATTGATTTGAAGCTAAGCCATATACTTCGCATTGATTTGAAGCTAAATCATGTGATTCGCTTGGATTTGAAGTTAACTCGTTTCTTTCGCATGCATTTGAAGCTAAATCATGTATATCACAAGTATTTGGAGCTAAACCATTTGTTTCGCATGGATTCGAAGATAAGCCTTCTACTTCGCATTTAATTGAAGCTAAATCATGTGTTTCGCATGGATTTGAAGCTAACACGTTTGTTTCGCATGCTATTGACGCTAAATCATCTATATCACAAGTATTTGAAGCTAAACCATTTTATTCCCATGGATTTGAAGCTATGCCTTCTACTTCGCATTGATTTGAAGTTAAATCATGTGTTCCGCTTGGATTTGAAGCTAACTCGTTTGTTTCGCATGCAGTTGAAGCGAAATCGTGTATATCACAAGTATTTGAATCTGAACCATTTGTTTCGCATTGATTTGAAGCTAAGCCATATACTTCGCATTGATTTGTAGCTAAATCATGTGATTCGCTTGGATTTGAAGTTAACTCGTTTCTTTCGCATGCATTTGCAGCTAAATCATGTATATCACAAGTATTTGGAGCTAAACCATTTGATTCGCATGGATTTGAAGATAAGCCTTGTACTTCGCGTTGATTTGAATCTTAATCATGTGTTTCGCATGGATTTTAATCTAACTCGTTTGTTACGCCTGCATTAGAAGCTATGTCAATTACTTTCGCTAGTATTTGAAGCTCAATCATTCGTTTTGTACGGATTTGAAGCTAAACCTACTGGATCCCATTGATTTGAAGGTAAATCTTGATTTTCGTTTGGATTTGAATCTAACTCGTTTGTTTCGCATGCAGTTGAAGCTAAATCATGTATATCACAAGTATTTTAATCTAAACCATTTGTTTCGCATTGATTTGAAGCTAAGCCATATACTTCGCATTTAATTGAAGCTAAATCATGTGATTCGCTTGGATTTGAAGTTAACTCGTTTCTTTCGCATGCATTTGAAGCTAAATCATGGATATCACAAGTATTTGGAGCTAAACCATTTGTTTCGCATGGATTCGAAGATAAGCCTTCTACTTCGCATTTAATTGAAGCTAAATCATGTGTTTCGCATGGATTTGAAGCTAACACGTTTGTTTCGCATGCTATTGACGCTAAATCATCTATATCACAAGTATTTGAAGCTAAACCATTTTATTCCCATGGATTTGAAGCTATGCCTTCTACTTCGCATTGATTTAAAGTTAAATCATGTGTTCCGCATGGATTTGAAGCTAACTCGTTTGTTTCGCCTGCATTTGAAGCTAAATCATGTATATCACAACTATTTGAAGCTAGACCATTTTATTCCCATGGATTTGAAGCTATGCCTTCTACTTCGCATTGATTTAAAGTTAAATCATGTGTTCCGCTTGGATTTTAAGCTAACTCGTTTGATTCGCACGCAGTTGAAGATAAATCATGTATATCACAAGTATTTGAAGCTAAACCATTTGATTCGCATTGATTTGAAGCTAAGCCATATACTTCGCATTGATTTGAAGCTAAATCATGTGATTCGCTTGGATTTGAAGTTAACTCGTTTCTTTCGCATGCATTTGAAGCTAAATCATGTATATCACAAGTATTTGGAGCTAAACCATTTGTTTCGCATGGATTCGAAGATAAGCCTTCTACTTCGCATTTAATTGAAGCTAAATCATGTGTTTCGCATGGATTTGAAGCTAACACGTTTGTTTCGCATGCTATTGACGCTAAATCATCTATATCACAAGTATTTGAAGCTAAACCATTTTATTCCCATGGATTTGAAGCTATGCCTTCTACTTCGCATTGATTTGAAGTTAAATCATGTGTTCCGCTTGGATTTGAAGCTAACTCGTTTGTTTCGCATGCAGTTGAAGCGAAATCGTGTATATCACAAGTATTTGAATCTGAACCATTTGTTTCGCATTGATTTCAAGCTAAGCCATATACTTCGCATTGATTTGTAGCTAAATCATGTGATTCGCTTGGATTTGAAGTTAACTCGTTTCTTTCGCATGCATTTGCAGCTAAATCATGTATATCACAAGTATTTGGAGCTAAACCATTTGATTCGCATGGATTTGAAGATAAGCCTTGTACTTCGCGTTGATTTGAATCTTAATCATGTGTTTCGCATGGATTTCAATCTAACTCGTTTGTTACGCCTGCATTAGAAGCTATGTCAATTACTTTCGCTAGTATTTGAAGCTCAATCATTCGTTTTGTACGGATTTGAAGCTAAACCTACTGGATCCCATTGATTTGAAGGTAAATCTTGATTTTCGTTTGGATTTGAATCTAACTCGTTTGTTTCGCATGCAGTTGAAGCTAAATCATGTATATCACAAGTATTTTAATCTAAACCATTTGTTTCGCATTGATTTGAAGCTAAGCCATATACTTCGCATTTAATTGAAGCTAAATCATGTGATTCGCTTGGATTTGAAGTTAACTCGTTACTTTCGCATGCATTTGAAGCTAAATCATGGATATCACAAGTATTTGGAGCTAAACCATTTGTTTCGCATGGATTCGAAGATAAGCCTTCTACTTCGCATTTAATTGAAGCTAAATCATGTGTTTCGCATGGATTTGAAGCTAACACGTTTGTTTCGCATGCTATTGACGCTAAATCATCTATATCACAAGTATTTGAAGCTAAACCATTTTATTCCCATGGATTTGAAGCTATGCCTTCTACTTCGCATTGATTTAAAGTTAAATCATGTGTTCCGCTTGGATTTGAAGCTAACTCGTTTGTTTCGCATGCAGTTGAAGCGAAATCGTGTATATCACAAGTATTTGAATCTGAACCATTTGTTTCGCATTGATTTGAAGCTAAGCCATATACTTCGCATTGATTTGAAGCTAAATCATGTGATTCGCTTGGATTTGAAGTTAACTCGTTTCTTTCGCATGCATTTGAAGCTAAATCATGTATATCACAAGTATTTGGAGCTAAACCATTTGTTTCGCATGGATTCGAAGATCAGCCTTCTGCTTCGCATAGATTTGCAGCTAAATCATGTGTTCCGTATGGATTTGAAGCTAACTCGTTTGTTTCGCATGCAGTTGAAGCTAAACCATGTATATCACAAGTATTTGAAGCTAAACCATTTGTTTCGCATGGATTCGTATTTAAGCCTTCTACTTCGCATCGATTTGGAGCTAAATCATGTGTTCCGCATGGTTTTTTAAGCTAACTCTTTTGTTTCGCATGCTGTTGAAGCTAAATCAAGTATATCACAAGTATTTGAATCTAAACCATTTGTTTCGCATGGATTCGAAGATCAGCCTTCTACTTCGCATTCATTTGAAGCTAAACCATGTGTTTCGCATGGATTTGAAGCTGACTCGTTTGTTTCGCCTGCATTTGAAGCTATATCATGTATATCACAAGTATTTGAATCTGAACCATTTGATTCCCATGAATCGTACGCTAAACCATGTTTTTCGAATGAATTTGAAACTAAATCATGTGTTTTGAATGGATTTGGGGCTAGCTCGTTTGTTTCGCATGCAGTTGAAGCTAAACCATGTATATCACAATTGTATGAAGCTATACCATTTATTTCGCATGGATTTGAAACTACCCCTTCTACTTCGCATTGATTTGAAGATAAATCATGTGCTTCCCCTGGATTTGAATGTCTCTCGTTTGTCTCTCATGCAGTTGAAGCTAAATCCTGTACATCACAAGTATTCGAAGCTATAACCTTTGTTTCGCATGGATTTGAAACTAAGCCTTCTTCTTCTCATTGATTTGAAGTTAAATAATGTGTTTCGCTTGGATTTGAAGCGTAGTCATCTAATTCGCTTTGATTTGAATCTAAATCATGTGTTTCGCATGGATTTGAAGCTAACACGTTTGATTCGCCTGCACTTGGAGCTATATCACTTATATCGCAAGTATCTGAAGCTAAATCATTTGTTTTGCATGAATATTAAGCTAAACCATCTGTTTCGCATGAATTTGAATCGAAATCATGTTTATCGTATGGATTTGAATCTAACTCGTTTGTTTCACATGCAGTTGAAGCTTAAACATGTATATCAAAATTATTTGAAGCTGAACCATTTGTTTCGCACGAATATTAAACTAATCCATGTTTTTCGAATGAACTTGAAGCTAAATCATGTGTTCCGCATGGATTTGAAGCTAACTCGTTTGTTTCGCCTGCATTTGAAGCTAAATCATGTATATCACAACTATTTGAAGCTAGACCATTTTATTCCCATGGATTTGAAGCTATGCCTTCTACATCGCATTGATTTAAAGTTAAATCATGTGTTCCGCTTGGATTTGAAGCTAACTCGTTTGTTTCGCATGCAGTTGAAGCGAAATCGTGTATATCACAAGTATTTGAATCTGAACCATTTGTTTCGCATTGATTTGAAGCTAAGCCATATACTTCGCATTGATTTGAAGCTAAATCATGTGATTTGCTTGGATTTGAAGTTAACTCGTTTCTTTCGCATGCATTTGAAGCTAAATCATGTATATCACAAGTATTTGGAGCTAAACCATTTGTTTCGCATGGATTCGAAGATCAGCCTTCTGCTTCGCATAGATTTGCAGCTAAATCATGTGTTCCGTATGGATTTGAAGCTAACTCGTTTGTTTCGCATGCAGTTGAAGCTAAACCATGTATATCACAAGTATTTGAAGCTAAACCATTTGTTTCGCATGGATTCGTATTTAAGCCTTCTACTTCGCATCGATTTGGAGCTAAATCATGTGTTCCGCATGGTTTTTGAAGCTAACTCTTTTGTTTCGCATGCTGTTGAAGCTAAATCAAGTATATCACAAGTATTTGAATCTAAACCATTTGTTTCGCATGGATTCGAAGATCAGCCTTCTACTTCGCATTCATTTGAAGCTAAACCATGTGTTTCGCATGGATTTGAAGCTGACTCGTTTGTTTCGCCTGCATTTGAAGCTATATCATGTATATCACAAGTATTTGAATCTGAACCATTTGATTCCCATGAATAGTACGCTAAACCATGTTTTTCGAATGAATTTGAAACTAAATCATGTGTTTTGAATGGATTTGGGGCTAGCTCGTTTGTTTCGCATGCAGTTGAAGCTAAATCATGTATATCACAATTGTATGAAGCTATACCATTTATTTCGCATGGATTTGAAACTACCCCTTCTACTTCGCATTGATTTGAAGATAAATCATGTGCTTCCCCTGGATTTGAATGTCTCTCGTTTGTCTCTCATGCAGTTGAAGCTAAATCCTGTACATCACAAGTATTCGAAGCTATAACCTTTGTTTCGCATGGATTTGAAACTAAGCCTTCTTCTTCTCATTGATTTGAAGTTAAATAATGTGTTTCGCTTGGATTTGAAGCGTAGTCATCTAATTCGCTTTGATTTGAATCTAAATCATGTGTTTCGCATGGATTTGAAGCTAACACGTTTGATTCGCCTGCACTTGGAGCTATATCACTTATATCGCAAGTATCTGAAGCTAAATCATTTGTTTTGCATGAATATTAAGCTAAACCATCTGTTTCGCATGAATTTGAATCGAAATCATGTTTATCGTATGGATTTGAATCTAACTCGTTTGTTTCACATGCAGTTGAAGCTTAAACATGTATATCAAAATTATTTGAAGCTGAACCATTTGTTTCGCACGAATATTAAACTAATCCATGTTTTTCGAATGAACTTGAAGCTAAATCATGTGTTCCGCATGGATTTGAAGCTAACTCGTTTGTTTCGCCTGCATTTGAAGCTAAATCATGTATATCACAACTATTTGAAGCTAGACCATTTGATTCGCATGGATTTGAAGATAAGCCGTCTACTTCGCATTGATTTGAAGCTAAATCATGTTTTTCGCATGGTTTTTGAAGCTAACTCGTTTGTTTCGCATGCTATTGAAGCTAAATCATGTATATCACAAGTGTTTGAAGCTAAACCATTTGTTTTGCATGGATTCGAAGATCATCCTTCTTCTTCGCATTGATTTGAAGCTAAATCTTATGATTAGCTTGTATTTGGGGCTAACTCGTTGTTCCGCATGCAGTTGAAGCTAAATCATGTATATCACAAGTATGTGAAGCTTAACCGTTTGATTCGCATGGATTTGAAACTAAGACTTCAACTTCGCGTTGACTTGATGCTAAATCATGTTTTTTCGCTTGGATTTGAAGCTAACTCGTTGGTTTCGCATGCAGTTGAATCTAAATCAAGTATATCACAAGTATTTGAAGCTAAACTGTTTGATTCGCATGGATTTGAAGATAAGCCTTCTACTTCGCATTGATTTTAATCTAAATCATGTGTTTCGCATGGATTTGAAGCTAACACGTTCGTTTTGCCTGCATTTGAATCTATATCACTTATATCGCAAGTATCTGAAGCTAATTCATTTGTTTCTCATGGATTTGAAGCTAAGCCTTCTACCTCGCATTGATTTGGACCTAAATCATGTGTTTCGCGTGGATTTGAAGCTAACTCGTTTGTTTCGCATGCAGTTGAATCTCAGTCATGTATATCACAAGAATTTGAAGCTAAACCATTTGTTTCGCATGGATTTGAAGATAAGCCGTCTACTTCGCATTGATTTGAAGCTAAATCATGTGATTCGCATGGATTGGAGGCTAACTCATTTGCTTCGCCTGCATTTCAAGGTATATCACTTATTTTCACAAGTATGTGAAGCAAAATCATTCGTTTCGCATGGATTTGAAGCTAAGCCTTCAACTTCGCGTTGACTTGATGTTAAATCATGTTTTTCGCTTGGATTTGTAGCTAACTCGTTTGTTTCGCATGCATTTGAATATAAATCATGTATATCACAAGTATTTGAAGCTAAATCATATGTTTCGATTGGATTTGAAACTAAACCATGTGTTTCGCATGAGTTTAATGCTAAATCATGTGTTTCGTTTGGATCTGAAGCTAACTCGTTTGTTTCGCATGCAGTTGAAACTAAATCATGCATATCATAAGTCTTTGAATCTAAACCATTTGTTTCGCATGAATTCGAAGATAAGCCTTCTACTTCGCACTGATTTGAAGCTAAATCATGCGTGTCGCATGGTTTTGAAGATAACTCGTTGGTTTCGCATGCAGTTGACGCTAAATCATGTATATCACAAGTATATCAAGCTGAACCATTTGTTTCGCATGGATTTGACGCTAAGCCTTCTACTTCGCAATGATTTCAAGCTAAATCATGTGTTTCGCATGGATTTGAAGCTAACTCGTTTGTTTCGCCTGCATTTGAAACTATATCACATATATCGCAAGTATCTGAAGCTAATTCATTTGTTTCTCATGGATTTGAAGCTAAGCCTTCTACCTCGCATTGATTTGGACCTAAATCATGTGTTTCGCATGGATTTGAAGCTAACTCGTTGGTTTCGCATGCAGTTGAATCTAAATCAAGTATATCACAAGTATTTGAAGCTAAACTGTTTGATTCGCATGGATTTGAAGCTAAGCATTCTACTTCGAATTTATTTGAGGGTAAGTCATGTGTTTCGCATGGATTTGAAGCTAAGCATTCTACTTCGCATTTATTTGAAGCAGAATCGTGTGATTCCTTTGGATTTGAAGGTATCTCGTTTGTTTCGCACGCAGTTGAAGATGAATCATGTATATCAAAAGTAATTGAAGCTAAAGCATTTGTTTCGCATGGATTTGAAGATAAGCCTTCTACTTCGCATTGATTTGAAGCTGAATCATGTGGTTCGCTTGAATTCGAAGCTAACTCGTTCGTTTCGCAAGCAGTTGAAGATAAATCAAGTATATCAAAAGTATTTGAAGCAAAAGCAATTGATCCGCATGGATATGAAGCTAAGCCTTCTACGTCGCAATTGATTCGAACCTAAATCATGTGTTTCGTATGGATTTGAATCTAACTCGTTTGTTTCACATGCAGTTGAAGCTTAATCATGTATATCACAATTATTTGAAGCTGAACCATTTGTTTCGCATGAATATCAAGCTAAACCATGTGCTTCGCATGAATTTGAAGCTAAATCAAGTGTTTCGCATGGATTTGAAGCTAACGCTTGTGTTTCGCATGCAGTTGAAGCTAAATCATGTATATCACAAGTATTTGGAGCTAAACTATTCGCTTCGCATGTGTTTGAAACTAAGTCTTCTACCTCGCATGGATTTGAAGATAAATCATATGTTTCGCATGGATTTGAAGCTATTTCGTTTGTTTCGCATGCACTTGAATATGAATCAAGTATATCACAAGTATCTGAAGCTAAACCGTTTGATTGGCATGGATTTGAAGCTAAGCTTTCTACCTCGCATTGATTTGAAGATAAATCATGTGTTTCGCTTGGATTTGGAGCTATTTCGTTTGTTTCGCATGCACTTGAATATAAATCAAGTATATCACAAGTATTTGAAGCTAAACCATCGTTTCGCATGGATTTGGCGCTAGGCCTTCTGCTGCGCATTGAATTAAAGCTAAATCATGTGTTTCGCTTGTATTTGAAGCTGACTCGTTTGTTTCGCCTGCATTTGAATCTATATCATGTATATCACAAGTATTTGAATCTGAACCATTTGATTCCCATGAATAGTACGCTAAACCATGTCTTTCGAACGAATTTGAAGCTAAATCATGTGTTTTGAATGGATTTGAAGTTAACTCGTTTGTTTCACCTGCATTTGAAGCTAAATCATGTATATCACATATAATTGAAGCTAAACCAATTGTTTCGCTTGGATTTGAAGCTAACTCGTTTGTGTCGCTTACATTTGAAGCTATATCACTTATATTCGCAAGTATTTGAAGCTAAACCATTCGTTTCGCATGGATCGAAGATCAGCCTTCTACTTCGCATTGATTTGAAGCTAAATCATGAGTTTCGCATGTTTTTGAAGCTAAATCATGTGTTTAGAATGGATTTGAAGTTAACTCGTTTCCTTCCCAAGCAGTTGAAGCTAAATCATGTATATCATAAGTATTTGAAGCTGAAGAACTTGATACGCATGGATTTCAAACTGAGCCTTCTACTTCGCATTGATTTGAAGGTAAGTCGTGCCTTTTGCATGGATTTAAAGCTAACTCGTTTGTTTCGCCTGCATTTGAAGCTATATCAGTGATATTCGCAAGTATTTGAAGCTAAATCATTCGTTTCGCTGGATTTGAAGCTAAGCCTTCTACTTCGCATTGATTTGATTCTAAATCATGTGTTTCGCTTGGATTTGAAGCTAACTCGTTGGTTTTGCATGAAGTTGAATCTAAATCATGTATATCACAAGTATTTGAAGCTGAACCATTTGTTTCACATAGATTTGAAGCTAAGCCTTCTACTTCATATTGATTGGAAGTTAAATCATGTGTTTCGCATGGATTTGAAGCTAACTCGTTTGTGTCGCCTGCATTTGAAGCTATATCAGTGATATTCGCAAGTATTTGAAGCTAAATCGTTCGTTTCGCTGGATTTGAAGCTAAGCCTTCTACTTTGCATTGATTTGATTCTAAATAATGTGTTTCGCTTGGATTTGAAGCTAACTCGTTGGTTTTGCATGAAGTTGAACCTAAATCATGTATATCACAAGTATTTGAAGCTGAACCATTTGTTTCACATAGATTTGAAGCTAAGCCTTCTACTTCATATTGATTGGAAGTTAAATCATGTGTTTCGCATGGATTTGAAGCTAACTCGTTTGTGTCGCCAGCATTTGAAGCTATATCACTTATATTCGCAAGTATTTGAAGCTAAACCATTCGTTTCGCATGGATTTGACGCTAGGCCTTCTGCTTCGCATTGATTTGAAGCTGAATCATGTGTTTCGCTTGTATTTGAAGCTAACTCGTTTGTTTCACCTGCATTAGAAGCTAAATCATGTATATCACATATAATTGAAGCTAAACCATTTGTTTCGCATGGATTCGAAGATAAGCCTTCTACTTCGCATTGATTTGAAGCTAAATCATGACTATCGCTAGGATTTGAAGCTAACTCGTTTGTTTCGCATACTGTTGAAGCTAAATCATGTATAACACAAGTATTTGAGCCTGAGCCACTTGTTTCGTATGGATTCGAAGATCAGCCTCCTAATTCGCATTGAATTGAAGGTAAATCATGTCTTTTGCATGGATTTAAAGCTAACTCGTTTGTTTCACCTGCATTTGAATCTATATCAGAGATATTCGCAAGTATTTGAAGCTAAATCATTCGTTTCTCTGGATTTGAAGCTAAGCCTTCTACTTCGCATTGATTTGAATCTAAATCATGTGTTTCGCTTGGATTTGAAGCTAACTCGTTGGTTTTGCATGAAGTTGAATCTAAATCATGTATATCACAAGTATTTGAAGCTGAACCATTTGTTTCACATAGATTTGAAGCTAAGCCTTCTACTTCATATTGATTGGAAGTTAAATCATGTGTTTCGCATGGATTTGAAGCTAACTCGTTTGTGTCGCCAGCATTTGAAGCTATATCAGTGATACTCGCAAGTATTTGAAGCTAAATCGTTCGTTTCGCTGGATTTGAAGCTAAGCCTTCTACTTCGCATTGATTTGATTCTAAATAATGTGTTTCGCTTGGATTTGAAGCTAACTCGTTGGTTTTGCATGAAGTTGAATCTAAATCATGTATATCACAAGTATTTGAAGCTGAACCATTTGTTTCACATAGATTTGAAGCTAAGCCTTCTACTTCATATTGATTGGAAGTTAAATCATGTGTTTCGCATGGATTTGAAGCTAACTCGTTTGTGTCGCCAGCATTTGAAGCTATATCACTTATATTCGCAAGTATTTGAAGCTAAACAATTCGTTTCGCATGGATTTGACGCTAGGCCTTCTGCTTCGCATTGATTTGAAGCTGAATCATGTGTTTCGCTTGTATTTGAAGCTAACTCGTTTGTTTCACCTGCATTTGAATCTATATCAGAGATATTCGCAAGTATTTGAAGCTAAATCATTCGTTTCTCTGGATTTGAAGCTAAGCCTTCTACTTCGCATTGATTTGAATCTAAATCATGTGTTTCGCTTGGATTTGAAGCTAACTCGTTGGTTTTGCATGAAGTTGAATCTAAATCATGTATATCACAAGTATTTGAAGCTGAACCATTTGTTTCACATAGATTTGAAGCTAAGCCTTCTACTTCATATTGATTGGAAGTTAAATCATGTGTTTCGCATGGATTTGAAGCTAACTCGTTTGTGTCGCCAGCATTTGAAGCTATATCAGTGATATTCGCAAGTATTTGAAGCTAAATCGTTCGTTTCGCTGGATTTGAAGCTAAGCCTTCTACTTCGCATTGATTTGATTCTAAATAATGTGTTTCGCTTGGATTTGAAGCTAACTCGTTGGTTTTGCATGAAGTTGAATCTAAATCATGTATATCACAAGTATTTGAAGCTGAACCATTTGTTTCACATAGATTTGAAGCTAAGCCTTCTACTTCATATTGATTGGAAGTTAAATCATGTGTTTCGCATGGATTTGAAGCTAACTCGTTTGTGTCGCCTGCATTTGAAGCTATATCACTTATATTCGCAAGTATTTAAAGCTAAACCATTCGTTTCGCATGGATTTGACGCTAGGCCTTCTACTTCGCATTCATTTGAAGCTAAACCATGTGTTTCGCATGGATTTGAAGCTGACTCGTTTGTTTCGCCTGCATTTGAAGCTATATCATGTATATCACAAGTATTTGAATCTGAACCATTTGATTCCCATGAATAGTACGCTAAACCATGTTTTTCGAATGAATTTGAAACTAAATCATGTGTTTTGAATGGATTTGGGGCTAGCTCGTTTGTTTCGCATGCAGTTGAAGCTAAATCATGTATATCACAATTGTATGAAGCTATACCATTTATTTCGCATGGATTTGAAACTACCCCTTCTACTTCGCATTGATTTGAAGATAAATCATGTGCTTCCCCTGGATTTGAAGCTAACTCGTTTGTTTCGCATGCAGTTGAAGCTAAACCATGTATATCACAAGTATTTGAAGCTAAACCATTTGTTTCGCATGGATTCGTATTTAAGCCTTCTACTTCGCATCGATTTGGAGCTAAATCATGTGTTCCGCATGGTTTTTGAAGCTAACTCTTTTGTTTCGCATGCTGTTGAAGCTAAATCAAGTATA
This sequence comes from Megalopta genalis, assembly GCF_051020955.1. Classification (NCBI taxonomy): domain Eukaryota; kingdom Metazoa; phylum Arthropoda; class Insecta; order Hymenoptera; family Halictidae; genus Megalopta; species Megalopta genalis. The sequence goes on along the minus strand of NW_027476703.1, from coordinate 102,534 downwards.
TCACAAGTATTTGAATCTAAACCATTTGTTTCGCATGGATTCGAAGATCAGCCTTCTACTTCGCATTCATTTGAAGCTAAACCATGTGTTTCGCATGGATTTGAAGCTGACTCGTTTGTTTCGCCTGCATTTGAAGCTATATCATGTATATCACAAGTATTTGAATCTGAACCATTTGATTCCCATGAATAGTACGCTAAACCATGTTTTTCGAATGAATTTGAAACTAAATCATGTGTTTTGAATGGATTTGGGGCTAGCTCGTTTGTTTCGCATGCAGTTGAAGCTAAATCATGTATATCACAATTGTATGAAGCTATACCATTTATTTCGCATGGATTTGAAACTACCCCTTCTACTTCGCATTGATTTGAAGATAAATCATGTGCTTCCCCTGGATTTGAATGTCTCTCGTTTGTCTCTCATGCAGTTGAAGCTAAATCCTGTACATCACAAGTATTCGAAGCTATAACCTTTGTTTCGCATGGATTTGAAACTAAGCCTTCTTCTTCTCATTGATTTGAAGTTAAATAATGTGTTTCGCTTGGATTTGAAGCGTAGTCATCTAATTCGCTTTGATTTGAATCTAAATCATGTGTTTCGCATGGATTTGAAGCTAACACGTTTGATTCGCCTGCACTTGGAGCTATATCACTTATATCGCAAGTATCTGAAGCTAAATCATTTGTTTTGCATGAATATTAAGCTAAACCATCTGTTTCGCATGAATTTGAATCGAAATCATGTTTATCGTATGGATTTGAATCTAACTCGTTTGTTTCACATGCAGTTGAAGCTTAAACATGTATATCAAAATTATTTGAAGCTGAACCATTTGTTTCGCACGAATATTAAACTAATCCATGTTTTTCGAATGAACTTGAAGCTAAATCATGTGTTCCGCATGGATTTGAAGCTAACTCGTTTGTTTCGCCTGCATTTGAAGCTAAATCATGTATATCACAACTATTTGAAGCTAGACCATTTGATTTGCATGGATTTGAAGATAAGCCGTCTACTTCGCATTGATTTGAAGCTAAATCATGTTTTTCGCATGGTTTTTGAAGCTAACTCGTTTGTTTCGCATGCTATTGAAGCTAAATCATGTATATCACAAGTGTTTGAAGCTAAACCATTTGTTTTGCATGGATTCGAAGATCATCCTTCTTCTTCGCATTGATTTGAAGCTAAATCTTATGATTAGCTTGGATTTGGGGCTAACTCGTTGTTCCGCATGCAGTTGAAGCTAAATCATGTATATCACAAGTATGTGAAGCTTAACCGTTTGATTCGCATGGATTTGAAACTAAGACTTCAACTTCGCGTTGACTTGATGCTAAATCATGTTTTTTCGCTTGGATTTGAAGCTAACTCGTTGGTTTCGCATGCAGTTGAATCTAAATCAAGTATATCACAAGTATTTGAAGCTAAACTGTTTGATTCGCATGGATTTGAAGATAAGCCTTCTACTTCGCATTGATTTTAATCTAAATCATGTGTTTCGCATGGATTTGAAGCTAACACGTTCGTTTTGCCTGCATTTGAATCTATATCACTTATATCGCAAGTATCTGAAGCTAATTCATTTGTTTCTCATGGATTTGAAGCTAAGCCTTCTACTTCGCATTGATTTGAAACTGAATCATGTGTTTCACTTGTATTTGAAGCTATATCATGTATATCAGAAGTATTTGAATCTGAACCATTTGATTCCCATGAATAGTACGCTAAACCATGTCTTTCGAATGAATTTGAAGCTAAATCATGTTTTTCACTTGGATTTGAAGCTAACTCGTTGGTTTTGCATGAAGTTGAATCTATATCATGTATATCACAAGTATTTGAAGCTGAACCATTTGTTTCATATACATTTGAAGCTATGCCTTCTACTTCACAATGATTGGAAGTTAAATGATGCGTTTCGCATGGATTTGAAGCTAACTCGGTTGTGTCGCTTGCATTTGAAGCTATATCAGAGATATTCGCAAGTATTTGAAGCTAAATCATTCGTTTCGCTTGATTTGAAGCTAATCCTTCTACTTCGCATTGATTTGTATCTTAATCATGGGTTTCGCTTGGATTTGAAGCTAAATCGTTGGTTTTGCATGCAGTTGAAGCAAAATCACGCATATCACAAGTATTTGAAGCTAAACCATTTGATTCGCACGGATTCGAAGATCAGCCTTCTACATCGCATTGATTTGAAGCTAAATCATGAGTTTCGCATGGATTTGAAGCTAAATCATGTGTTTTGAATGGATTTGAAGTTAACTCGTTTCCTTCCCAAGCAGTTGAAGCTAAATCATGTATATCATAAGTATTTGAAGCTGAAGAACTTGATACGCATGGATTTCAAACTAAGCCTTCTACTTCGCATTGATTTGAAGCTATATCATGAGTTTCGCATGGATTTGAAGCTAAATCATGTGTTTTGAATGGATTTGAAGTTAACTCGTTTCCTTCCCAAGCAGTTGAAGCTAAATCATGTATATCATAAGTATTTGAAGCTGAAGAACTTGATACGCATGGATTTGAAACTAAGCCTTCTACTTCGCATTGATTTGAAACTGAATCATGTGTTTCGCTTGTATTTGAAGCTAACTCGTTTGTTTCGCCTACATTTGAAGCTATATCAGTGATATTCGCAAGTATTTGAAGCTAAATGATTCGTTTCGCTGGATTTGAAGCTAAGCCGTCTACTTCGCATTGATTTGATTCTAAATCATGTGTTTCGGTTGGATTTGAAGCTAACTCGTTGGTTTTGCATGAAGTTGAATCTAAATCATGTATATCACAAGTATTTGAAGCTGAACCATTTGTTTCACATACATTTGAAGCTAAGCCTTCTACTTCACATTGATTGGAAGTTAAATCATGTGTTTCGCATGGATTTGAAGCTAACTCGTTTGTTTCTCTTGCTGTTGAATGTAAATCATGTATATCACAAGTGTTTGAAGCTAAACCATTTGTTTCGCATGGATTCGAAGCTAAGCCTTCTACTTCGCATTGATTTGATGCTAAGTCATGTGTTTCGCATGGATTTGTAGCTAACTCGTTTGTTTCGCTTGCTGTTGAATCTAAATCAAGTATGTCACAAGTATTTGAAGCTAATCCATTTGTTTCGCATGGATTCGATGATCAGCCTTCTACTTCACATTCATTTGAAGCTAAATCATGTGTTTCGCATGGATTTGATGCTGACTCGTTTGTTACGCCTGCATTTGAAGCTAAATCATGGTTATCACAAGTATTTGAAGCTAAACTAATTGTTTCGCATGGATTCGAAGATCAGACTTCTGCTTCGCATGAATTTGAATCGAAATCATGTGTTTCGAATGGATTTGAAGCTAACTCGTTTGTTTCGCATGCAGTTGAATCTAAATCATGTATATTACAAGTATTTGAAGATAAACCATTTGATTCGCATGGATTTTAAGCTAAGCCTTCTACTTCGCATTGATTTGAAGCTAAATCATATGTTTCGCATGGATTGGAAACAAACTCATATGCTTCTCCTGCATTTGAAGCTATACCACTTATATCGCAATTATCTGAATATTATTGATTTGTTTCTCATTAACTTGAAGCTAAGCCTTCTACTTCGCATTGATTTGAAGCTAAATCATGTGTTTCGCTTGGATCTAAAGCTAACTCGTTTGTTTCACATGCAGTTGAAACTAAATCATGTGTATCAGAAGTATTTGAAGCTAAACCATTTGTTTCGCATGGATTCGAAGATCAGCTATCTACCTCGTATTGATTTAAAGCTAAATTATGTGTTTCGCATGGATTTGAAGCTAACTCGTTTGTTTCGCATGCTGTTGAAGCTAAATCATGTATATCACAAGTATTTGAAGCTGAACCATTTGTTTCGCATGGATTCGAAGCTAAGCCTTCAACTTCGCGTTGACTAGATGCTAAAGCATATTTTTCGCTTGGATTTGAAGCTAACTCGTTTTTTCGCATGCAGTTGAAGCTAAATCATGAATATCACAAGTATTTGAAGCTAAGACGTTTGATTCGCACGGATTTTAAGCTAAGCCTTCTACTTCGCATTGATTTGATGCTAAGTTATGTGTTTCGCATGGATTTGAAGCTAACTCGTTTGTTCCGTTTGCTGTTGAAGCTGAATCAAGTATGTCACAAGTATTTGAAGCTAAACCATTTGTTTCGCATGGATTCGAAGATCAGCCTTCTACTTCGCATTCATTTGAAGCTAAATCATGTGTTTCGCATCGATTTAAAGCTGACTCGTTTGTTTCGCATGCATTTGAAGCTATATCATGTATATCAGAGGTATTTGAATCTGAACCTTTTGATTACCGTGAATAGTCCGCTAAACCATGGCTTTCGAATGAATTTGAAGCTAAATCATGTGTTATGAATGGATTTGAAGCTAACTCGTTTGTTTCGCATGCATTTGAAGCTAAATCAAGTATGTCACAAGTGTTTGAAGCTAAACCATTCGTTTCGCTGGATTCGAAGATCAGCCTTCTACTTCGCATTGATTTGAAGCTAAATCATGAGTTTCGCATGGATTTGAAGCTAAATCATGTGTTTTGAATGGATTTGAAGTTAACTCGTTTGCTTCCCAAGCAGTTGAAGCTAAAGCATGTATATCATAAGTATTTGAAGCTAAAGAACTTGATTAGCATGGTTTTCAAACTAAGCCTTCTACTTCGCATTGATTTGAAGGTAAATCGTGTCTTTTGCATGGATTTAAAGCTAACTCGTTTGTTTCGCCTACAGTTGAAGCTATATCAGTGATATTCGCAAGTATTTGAAGCTAAATGATTCGTTTCGCTGGATTTGAAGCTAAGCCGTCTACTTCGCATTGATTTGATTCTAAATCATGTGTTTCGATTGGATTTGAAGCTAACTTGTTGGCTTTGCATGAAGTTGAATCTAAATCATGTATATCACAAGTATTTGAAGCTGAACCATTTGTTTCACATACATTTGAAGCTTAGCCTTCTACTTCGCATTGGTTTGGATCTAAATCATGTGTTTCGCATGGATTTGAAGCTAACTCGTTTGTTTCGCCTGCATTTGAAGTTTTATTATTTATATCGCAAGTGCTTGAAGCTAAATCACTTATATCGCAAGTATTTCAAGCTAAATCATATGTTTCGCATGTATTTGAAGATAAGACTTTGTCATCGCATTGATTTGAAACTAAATCATGTGTTTCACTTGGATATGAAGCTAAGCCTTCTACTTCGCATCGATTTGAAGCTAAATCATGTGTCTCGCATGGATTTAAAGTTAACTCGTTTGTTTCGCCTGCATTTCAAGCTATTTCACTTATATTCACAAGTATGTGATGCTAAATCATTCGTTTCGCATGGATTTGAAGCTAAGCCTTCTACTTCGCATTGATTTGAAGATAAGTCATGTCTTTTGCATGGATTTAAAGCCAACTCGTTTGTTTCGCCTGCATTTGAAGCTATATCAGTGATATTCGCAAGTATTTGAAGCTCAAACATTCGTTTCGCTGGATTTGAAGCTAAGCCTTCTACTTCGCATTGATTTGAATCTAAATCATGTGTTTCGCTTGGATTTGAAGCTAACTCGTTTGTTCGCCTGCATTTGAAGCTATATCAGTGATATTCGCAAGTATTTGAAGCTCAAACATTCGTTTTGCTGGATTTGAAGCTAAGCCTTCTACTTCGCATTGATTTGATTCTAAATCATGTGTTTCGCTTGGATTTGAAGCTAACTCGTTGCTTCTGCATGAAGTTGAATCTAAATCATGTATATCACAAGTATTTCAAGCTGAACCATTTGTTTCACATAGATTTGAAGCTAAGCCTTCTACATGACATTGATTGGAATTTAAATCATGTGTTTCGCATGGATTTGAAGCTAACTCGTTAGTGTCGCCTGCATTTGAAGCTATATCACTTTTATTCGCAAGTATTTGAAGGTAAACCATTCGTTTCGCATGGATTTGAAGCTAAGCCTTCTGCTTCGCATTGATTTGATTCTAAATCATGTGTTTCGCTTGGAGTTGAAGCAAACACGTTTGTTTCACCTGCATTTGAAGCTATATCAGAGATGTTCGCAAATATTTGAAGCTAAATCATTCGTTTCGCTGGATTTGAAGCTAAGCCTTCTACTTCGCATTGATTTGAATCTAAATCATGTGTTTCGCTTGGACTTGAAGCTAAATCATGTGTTTTGAATGGATTTGAAGTTAACTCGTTTGCTTCCCAAGCAGTTGAAGCTAAATCATGTATATCATAAGTATTTGAAGCTAAAGAAATTGATTCGCATGGATTTCAAACTAAGCCTTCTAATTCGCATTGATTTGAAGGTAAATCGTGTATTTTGCATGGATTTAAAGCTAACTCGTTTGTTTCGCCTGCATTTGAAGCTATATCAGTGATATTCGCAAGTATTTTAAGGTAAATCATTCGTTTCGCTGGATTTGTAACTAAGCCTTCTACTTCGCATTGATTTGAAGCTAAATCATATGTTTCGCTTGGATTTGAAGCTAACTCGTTTGTTTCGCATGGAGTTGAAGCTAAATCATGTTCATCACAAGTATTTGAAGCTGCACCATCTGTTTCGCATGCAGTTGAAGCTAAATCATGTATAAAACAAATGTTTGAAGCTAAACCATTTGTTTCGCATGGATTTGAAGCTAACTCGTTTGTTTCGCATGCTGTTGAAGCTAAATCATGTATAACACAAGTATTTGAGCCTGAGCCATTTGTTTCGCATCGATTCGAAGATCAGCCTCCTACTTCGCGTTTATTTGAAGCTAAATCATGTGTTTCGCATGGGTTTGAAGCTAAGTCGTTTGTTTCGCATGCAGTTGAAGCTAAATCATGTATATCATAAGTGTTTGAAGCTGAACCTTTTGTTTGGCATGAATATTAAGCTAAAACAAGTGTTTCGAATGTATTTGAAGCTAAGTCATGTATATCACAACTATTTGAAGCTAAACCATTTGATTCGCATGGATTTGAAGGTAAGCATTCCACTTCGCATTGATTTGAAGCCAAATCAAGTGTTTCGCTTGGATTTGAAGCTAATTCGCTTGTTTCGCATGCAGTTGAATCTAAACGATGAATAAAGCAAGTATTTGAAGCTAAACCATTTGTTTCGCATGGATTTGAAGATATGCCTTCTACTTCGCATTGATTTGAAGCTAAATCATGTTTTTCGCATGGTTTTTGAAGCTAACTCGTTTGTTTCGCATGCTATTGAAGCTAAACCATGTATATCACAAGTATTGGAAGCTAAACCATTTGTTTCGCATAGATTCGTAGTTAAGCCTTCTACTTCGCATCGATTTGGAGCTAAATCATGTTTCTCGCATGGTTTTTAAAGCTAACTCGTTTGTTTCGCATGCTGTTGTAGCTAAATCAAGTATATCACAAGTATTTGAAGCTAAACCATTTGATTCCCATGGATTTGAAGCTAAGCCTTCAACTTCGCGTTCACTTGATGCTAGATCATGTTTTTCGCTTGGATTTGAAGCTAACTCGTTTGTTTCGCATGCAGTTGAAGCTAAGTCATGTATATTACAAGTATTTGAAGCTAAACCATTTGTTTCGCATGGATTTGAAGCTAAGCCTTCAACTTCGCGTTGACTTGATACTAAATCATGTATTTCGCATGGATTTGAAGCTAACACGTTTGTTTTGCATGCTGTTGAAGCTAAATCATGTATATCACAAGTATTTGAAACTAAATAATCTGTTTCGTGTGGATTGGAAGATCAGCCTTCTACTTCGCATTGATTTGAAAATAAATCATGTGTTTCGCTTGGATTTGAAGCTTACTCGTATGTTTCGCATGCAGTTGAAGCTAAATCATGTTCATCACAAGTATTTGAAGCTGAACCATCTGTTTCGCCTACATTTGAAGCTATATCAGTGATATTCGCAAGTATTTGAAGTTAAATGATTCGTTTCGCTGGATTTGAAGCTAAGCCGTCTACTTCGCATTGATTTGATTCTAAATCATGTGTTTCGCTTGGATTTGAAGCTAACTCGTTGGTTTTGCATGAAGTTGAATCTAAATCATGTATATCACAAGTATTTGAAGCTGAACCATTTGTTTCACATACATTTGAAGCTAAGCCTTCTACTTCACATTGATTGGAAGTTAAATCATGTGTTTCGCATGGATTTGAAGCTAACTCGTTTGTTTCTCTTGCTGTTGAATGTAAAGCATGTATATCACAAGTGTTTGAAGCTAAACCATTTGTTTCGCATGGATTCGAAGCTAAGCCTTCTACTTCGCATTGATTTGATGCTAAGTCATGTGTTTCGCATGGATTTGTAGCTAACTCGTTTGTTTCGCTTGCTGTTGAATCTAAATCAAGTATGTCACAAGTATTTGAAGCTAACCCATTTGTTTCGCATGGATTCGATGATCAGCCTTCTACTTCACATTCATTTGAAGCTAAATCATGTGTTTCGCATGGATTTGATGCTGACTCGTTTGTTTCGCCTGCATTTGAAGCTAAATAATGGTTATCACAAGTATTTGAAGCTAAACCAATTGTTTCGCATGGATTCGAAGATCAGACTTCTGCTTCGCATGCATTTGAATCGAAGTCATGTGTTTCGTATGGATTTGAATCTAACTGGTTTGTTTCGCATGCAGTTGAATCTAAATCATGTATATTACAAGTATTTGAAGATAAACCATTTGATTCGCATGGATTTGAAGCTAAGCCTTCTACTTCGCATTGATTTGAAGCTAAATCATGTGTTTCGCATGGATTGGAAACAAACTCATTTGCTTCGCCTGCATTTGAAGCTATACCACTTATATCGCAATTATCTGAAGATTATTGATTTGTTTCTCATTAACTTGAAGCTAAGCCTTCTACTTCGCATTGATTTGAAGCTAAATCATGTGTTTCGCTTGAATCTAAAGCTAACTCGTTTGTTTCACATGCAGTTGAAACTAAATCATGTGTATCACAAGTATTTGAAGCTAAACCATTTGTTTCGCATAGATTCGAAGATCACACTTCTGCTTCGCACTGATTTGAAGCGAAATCGTTTGTTTCGCTTGTATTTGAAGATAAATCACGTATATCACAATTACTTGAAGCTAAACCATTTGTTTCGCATGGATTCGAAGATCAGACTTCTGCTTCCCATTGACTTGAAGCTAAATCATGTGTTTCGCATGGATTTGAAGCTTACTAGTTTGTTTTGTATGCAGTTGAAGTTAAATCATGTATATCACAAGTGTTTGAAGCTAACCCGTTTGATTCGCATGGATTTGATGATAAGCCTTCTACTTCGCATTGATTTAAAGCTAAATCATGTGGTTCGCTTGGATTTGAAACTAAGCCTTCTACTTCCAATTGATTTGATGCTAACCATATGTTTCTCATGTATTTGAAGCTAAGTCTTCTACTTCGCATTGATTTGAATCTAAATCATGTGTTTCGCATGGATTTGAAGCTAACTCGTTTGTTTCGCCTGCATTTGAAGCTAAATCATGTATGTGACGAGCATTTGAATCTAAACCATTTCTCTCGCATGGATTCGAAGATCAGAATTCTGCTTCGCATTGATTTGAAGCTAAATCATGTGTTTCGCATGGTTTCGAAGCTTACTTGTTCGTTTCGCCTGCATTTGAAGCAAAATCATGTATATCACAAGTATTTGGTGCTAAACCAATTGATTCGCATGCAGTAGAAGCTAAACCATGTATATGACAAGTATTTGAACCTAAACCATTTGTTTCGCATGGATTTGAAGCTAAGCCTTCTACTTCGCATTGGTTTGGACCTAAATCATGTGTTTCGCATGGATTTGAAGCTAACTCGTTTGTTTCGCCTGCATTTGAAGTTATATTATTTATATCGCAAGTGCTTGAAGCTAAATCACTTATATCGCAAGTATTTCAAGCTAAATCATATGTTTCGCATGTATTTGAAGATAAGACTTTGTCATCGCATTGATTTGAAACTAAATCATGTGTTTCACTTGGATATGAAGCTAAGCCTTCTACTTCGCATCGATTTGTAGCTAAATCATGTGTCTCGCATGGATTTAAAGTTAACTCGTTTGTTTCGCCTGCATTTCAAGCTATATCACTTATATTCACAAGTATGTGATGCTAAATCATTCGTTTCGCATGGATTTGAAGCTAAGCCTTCTACTTCGCATTGATTTGAAGATAAGTCATGTCTTTTGCATGGATTTAAAGCTAACTCGTTTGTTTCGCCTGCATTTGAAGCTATATCAGTGATATTCGCAAGTATTTGAAGCTCAAACATTCGTTTAGCTGGATTTGAAGCTAAGCCTTCTACTTGGCATTGATTTGAAACTAAATCATGTGTTTCGCTTGGATTTGAAGCTAACTCGTTTGTTTCGCCTGCATTTGAAGCTATATCAGCGATATTCGCAAGTATTTGAAGCTCAAACATTCGTTTCGCTGGATTTGAAGCTAAGCCTTCTACTTCGCATTGATTTGATTCTAAATCATGTGTTTCGCTTGGATTTGAAGCTAACTCGTTGCTTCTGCATGAAGTTGAATCTAAATCATGTATATCACAAGTATTTGAAGCTGAACCATTTGTTTCACATAGATTTGAATCTAAGCCTTCTTCATGACATTGATTGGAATTTAAATCATGTGTTTCGCATGGATTTGAAGCTAACTCGTTAGTGTCGCCTGCATTTGAAGCTATGTCACTTATATTCGGAAGTATTTGAAGCTAAACCATTCGTTTCGCATGGATTGGACGCTAAGCCTTTTGCTTCCCATTGATTTGATACTAAATCATGTGTTTCGCATGGATTTGAAGATAACTCGTTTGTGACGCCTGCATTTGAAGCTATATCACTTATATTCGCAAGTATTTGAAGCTAAACCATTCGTTTCGCATGGATTTGAAGCTAAGCCTTCTGCTTCGCATTGATTTGATTCTAAATCATGTGTTTCGCTTGGTTTTGAAGCAAACACGTTTGTTTCGCATGCAGTTGAAGCTAAATCATGTATAAAACAAGTGTTTGAAGCTAAACCATTTGTTTCGCATGGATTTGAAGTTAAGCCTTCTACTTCGCATTGATTTGATTCTAAATCATGTGTTTCGCTTGGAATTGAAGCAAACACGTTTGTTTCGCATGCTGTTGAAGCTAAATCATGTATATCACAAGTATTTGGAACTAAATAATCTGTTTCGTGTGGATTCGAAGAACAGCCTTCTACTTCGCATTGATTTGAAACTAAATCATGTGTTTCGCTTGGATTTGAAGATAACTCGTTTGTTTCGCATGCAGTTGAACCTAAATCATGTTAATCACAAGTATTTGAAGCTGAACCATCTGTTTCGCATGCAGTTGTAGCTACATCATAAATATCACAAGTATTTGAAGCTACAACTTTTGATTGGCACGGATTTGAAGCTAAGCCTTCTACTTCACATTGATTGGAATTTGAATCATGTGTTTTGCATGTATTTGAAGCTAACTCGTTTGTTTCGCCGGCAGTTGAAGCTATATCAGTGATATTCGCAAATATTTGAAGCTACATCATTCGTTTCGATGAATTTGAAGCTAAGCCTTCTACTTCGCATGGATTTGAAGCTAAGCCTTCAACTTCGCGTTCACTTGATGCTAAATCATGTTTTTCGCTTGGATTTGAAGCTAACTCGTTTGTTTCGCATGCAGTTGAAGCTAAATCATGAATATCACAAGTATTTGAAGCTACAACTTTTGATTGGCACGGATTTGAAGCTAAGCCTTCTACTTCACATTGATTGGAATTTGAATCATGTGTTTTGCATGTATTTGAAGCTAACTCGTTTGTTTCGCCGGCAGTTGAAGCTATATCAGTGATATTCGCAAATATTTGAAGCTAAATCATTCGTTTCGATGAATTTGAAGCTAAGCCTTCTACTTCGCATTGATTTGAAGCTAAATCATGTGTTTCGCATGGATTTCAAGCTAACTCGTTTGTTTCGCACGCAATTGAAGCTAAATCAAGTATGTCACAAGTATTTGAAGCTAAACCATTTGTTTCGCATGGATTCGAAAATCAGCCTTCTACTTCGCATTCATTTGAAGCTAAATCATGTGTTTCGCATGGATTTGAAGCTAACTGGTTTTTTTCGCCTGCAGTTCATGCTAAATCATGTATATCATAAGTATTTGAAGCTGAACCATTTGTTTGGCATGAATATTAAGCTAAACCATGTCTTTCGAATGAATTTGAAGCTAAATCATGTGTTTTGAATGGATGTGAAGCCAACTCGTTTGTTTCGCATGCATTTGAAGCTAAATCATGTATATCACATATAATTGAAGCTAAACCATCTGTTTCGTGTGGATTCGAAGATAAGCCTTCTACTTCGCATTGATTCGATGCTAAATCATGTGTTTCGCATGGATTTGAAGCTAACTCGTTTGTTTCGCATGCTGTTGAAGCTAAATCATGTATATCACAAGTATTTGAAGCTGAACAATCTGTTTCGTGTGGATTCGGAGATCGGCCTTCTACTTCGCATTGATTTGAGGCTAAGTCATGTGTTTCGCTTGCATTTGGAGCTAACTCGTTTGTTTCGCATGCTGTTGAAGCTAAATCATGTATATCACAAGTATTTGAAGCTGAACCATTTGTTTCACATGGATTTGAAGCTAAGCCTTCAACTTCGCGTTGACTTGATGCTAAATCATGCTTTTCGGTTGAATTTTAAGCTAACTCGTTTTTTCGCATGCAGTTGAAGCTAAATCACGCATATCACAAGTATTTGAAGCTAAACCATTTGATTCGCATGGATTCGAAGATCAGCCTTCTACTTCGCATTGATTTGAAGCTAAATCATGAGTTTCGCATAGATTTGAAGCTAAATCATGTGTTTTGAATGGATTTGAAATTAACTCGTTTGCTTCCCAAGCAGTTGAAGCTAAATCGTGTATATCATAAGTATTTGAAGATAAAGAAGTTTATTCGCATGGATTTCAAACTATCCTTCTACTTCGCATTGATTTGAAGGTAAATCATGTCCTTTGCATGGATTTAAAGCTAACTCGTTTGTTTCACCTGCATTTGAAGCTATATCAGTGATATTCGCAAGTATTTGAAGCTAAATCATTCGTTACGCTGGATTTGAAGCTAAGCCTTCTACTTCGCATTGATTTGAAGCTAAATCATGAATATCACAAGTATTTGAAGCTACAACTTTTGATTCCCACGGATTTGAAGCTAAGGCTTCTACTTCGCATTGATTTGAGGCTAAATCATGTGTTTCGCTTCCATTTGAAGCTAACTCGTTTTTTTTGCATGCAGTTGAAGCTAAATCATGTAAATCATAAGTATTTGAAGCTGAACCTTTTGTTTGTCAAGAATATTAAGCTAAACCAAGTGTTCCGAATGAATTTGAAGCTAAATCATGTGTTTTGAATGGATTTGAAGTTAACTCGTTTATTTCGCCTGCATTTGAAGCTATATCTTGTATATCAGAAGTGTTGGAATCTGAGTCATTTGATTCCCATGAATAGTACGCTAAACCATGTCTTCCGAATGAATTTGAAGCTAAATCAAGTGTTTTGAATGGATTTGAAGCTAACTCGTTTGTTTCGCCTGCATTTGAAGCTATATCATGTATATCACAAGTATTTGAATCTGAACCATTTGATTCCCATGAATAGTACGCTAAACCATGTCTTTCGAATGAATTTGAAGCTAAATCATGTGTTTCGCATGGATTTGAAGCTAACTCGTTAGTGTCGCCTGCATTTGAAGCTATGTCACTTATATTCGGAAGTATTTGAAGCTAAACCATTCGTTTCGCATGGATTGGACGCTAAGCCTTTTGCTTCCCATTGATTTGATACTAAATCATGTGTTTCGCATGGATTTGAAGATAACTCGTTTGTGACGCCTGCATTTGAAGCTATATCACTTATATTCGCAAGTATTTGAAGCTAAACCATTCGTTTCGCATGGATTTGAAGCTAAGCCTTCTGCTTCGCATTGATTTGATTCTAAATCATGTGTTTCGCTTGGATTTGAAGCAAACACGTTTGTTTCGCATGCAGTTGAAGCTAAATCATGTATAAAACAAGTGTTTGAAGCTAAACCATTTGTTTCGCATGGATTTGAAGCTAAGCCTTCTACTTCGCATTGATTTGATTCTAAATCATGTGTTTCGCTTGGATTTGAAGCAAACACGTTTGTTTCGCATGCTGTTGAAGCTAAATCATGTATATCACAAGTATTTGGAACTAAATAATCTGTTTTGTGTGGATTCGAAGATCAGCCTTCTACTTCGCATTGATTCGATGCTAAATCATGTGTTTCGCATGGATTTGAAGCTATCTCGTTTGTTTCGCATGCTGTTGAAGCTAAATCATGTATATCACAAGTATTTGAAGCTGAACCATTTATTTCACATGGATTCGAAGCTAAGCCTTCAACTTCGCGTTGACTAGATGCTAAAGCATATTTTTCGCTAGGATTTGAAGCTAACTCGTTTGTTTCGCATACTGTTGAAGCTAAATCATATATAACACAAGTATTTCAGCCTGAGCCATTTGTTTCGCATGGATTCGAAGATCAGCCATCTACCTCGTATTGATTTAAAGCTAAATCATGTGTTTCGCATGGATTTGAAGCTAACTCGTTTGTATCGCATGCAGTTGAAGCTAAATCATGTATATCACAATTATTTGAAGCTAAACCATTTGATTCGCATGGATTTCAGAATAAGCCTTCTACTTCGCATTGATTTTAATCTAAATCATCTGTTTCGCATGGATTTAATGCTATCTCGTTTGTTTCGCATGCAGTTGAAGATAAATCATGCATACCACAATTATTTGAAGCTAAACCATTTGATTCGCATGGATTTGAAGATAAGCCTTCTACTTCGCATTGATTTGAAGCAAAATCATGTGTTTCGCATGGATTTGAATCTAACTCGTTAGTTTTCATGCTGTTGAAGCTAAATCATGTATATCACAGTTATTTGAAGCTAAACCAGTTGATTCGCATGGATTTTAAAATAAGCCTTCTACTTCGCATTGATTTGAAGCTAAATCATGTGTTTCGCTTGGATTTCAAGCTAACTCGTTTGTTTCGCATGCAATTGAAGATAGATCATGTATCAAACAAGTACTTGAATCTAAACCATTTGATTCGCATGGATTTGATGCTATGCCATCTACTTCGCTTTTATTTGAAACTGAATCATGTGTTTCTCTTGAATTTGAAGATAACACGTTCGTTTCACATGCAGTTGAAGCTAAATCATGTATATCACAAGTATTTGAATCTGAACCGTTTGTTTCGCACGAATAACAGGCTAAACTATGTGTTTGGAATGAATTTGAAGCTAAATCATGTGTTTCGCATAGATTTGAAGCTAACTCGTTTGTTTCGCATGCATTTGAAACTAAATCATGCACATCACAAGTATTTGAAGCTGAACCACTTGTTTCGCATGGATTTGAAGATAAGCCTTCTACTTCGCATTGATTTGAAGCTACATCATGTGTTTCGTTTGGATTTGAGACTAACTAGTTTGTTTCGCAATGCAGTTGAAGCTAAATCATGTATATCACAATTATTTGAAGCTAAACCATTTGATTCGCATGGATTTCAAAATAAGCCTTCTACTTTGCATTGATTTGATGCTAAATCATGTGTTTCGCTTGGATTTGAAACTAACTAGTTTGTTTCGCAATGCAGTTGAAGCTAAATCATGTATATCACAATTATTTGAAGCTAAACCATTTGATTCGCATGGATTTCAGAATAAGCCTTCTACTTCGCATTGATTTTAATCTAAATCATCCGTTTCGCATGGATTTAAAGCTATCTCGTTTGTTTCGCATGCAGTTGAAGATATATCATGCATATCACAATTATTTGAAGCTAAACCATTTGATTCGCATGGATTTGAAGATAAGCCTTCTACTTCGCATTGATTTGAAGCAAAGTCATGTGTTTCGCATGGATTTGAATCTAACTCGTTAGTTTTCATGCTGTTGAAGCTAAATCATGTATATCACAGTTATTTGAAGCTAAACCAGTTGATTCGCATGGATTTTAAAATAAGCCTTCTACTTCGCATTGATTTGAAGCTAAATCATGTGTTTCGCTTGGATTTCAAGCTAACTCGTTTGTTTCGCATGCAATTGAAGATAAGTCATGTATATCACAGGTATTTGAAGCTAAACCATTTGTTTCGCATGGATTCGAAGATAAGCCTTCTACTTCTCATTGATTTGAAGATAAATCATGTGCTTCCCCTGGATTTGAAGCTCTCTCGTTTGTCTCTCATGCAGTTGAAGCTAAATCCTGTACATCACAAGTATTTGAAGCTAAAACATTTGTTTCGCATGGATTTGAAACTAAGCCTTCCTCTTCTCATTGATTTGAAGTTAAATAATGTGTTTCGCTTGGATTTGAAGCGAAGCCATCTAATTCGCTTTGATTTGAATCTAAATCATGTGTTTCACATGGATTTGAAGCTAACTCGTTTGTTTCGCCTGCATTTGAAGCTAAATCATGTATATCACAACTATTTGAAGCTAGACCATTTGATTCGCATGGATTTGAAGATAAGCCTTCTACTTCGCATTGATTTGAAGCTAAATCATGTGTTTCGCTTGGATTTGAAGCTAACTCGTTTGTTTCGAATACTGTTGAAGCTAAATCATGTATATCACAAGTATTTGAAGCTAAACCGATTCATTCGCATGGATATGAAGCTAAGCCTTCTACCTCGCATTGATTTGAAGATAAATTATCTGTTTCGCTTGGATTTGAAGCTAACTCGTTATTTCGCCTGCAGTTGTAGCTAAATCGTGTATATCATAAGTATTTGAAGCTGAACCTTTTGTTTGGCATGGATATTAAGCTAAACCATGTGTTTCGAATGAATTTGAAGCTAACTCGTTCGTTTCGCCTGCATTTGAAGCTAAATCATGTATATCACAAGTATTTGGTGCTAAACCAAGTGATTCGCATGCAGTTGAAGCTAAATCATGTTCGTCACAAGTATTTAAAGCTGAACCATCTGTTTCGCATGCAGTTGAAGCTAAATCATAAATATCACAAGTATTTGAAGCTAAACCATTTGTTTCGCATGGATTTGAAGCTAAGCCTTCAACTTCGCGTTGACTTGATGCTAAATCATGTTTTTCGCTTGGATTTGAAGCTAGCTCGTTTTATCGCATGCAGTTGAAGCTAAATCATGAATATCACAAGTATTTGAAGCTACAACTTTTGATTCGCACGGATTTGAATCTAAGTCTTCTACATCGCATTGATTTGAGGCTAAATCATGTGTTTCGCTTGCATTAGAAGCTAACTCGTTTTTTCGCATGCAGTTGAAGCTAAATCATGTATATCTTAAGTATTTGAAGCTGAACCTCTTGTTTGGCATGACTATTAAGGTAAACCATGTGTTTCGAATGAATTTGAAGCTAAGTCATGTGTTTCGAAAGGATTTGAAGCTAATTCGTTTGTTTCGCATGCAGTTGAAGCTAAATCACGTATATCACAAGTATTTTAAGCTGTACCATTTGTTTCGCATGGATTCGATGATAAGCCTTCTACTTCGCATTGAATTGAAGCTAAATCATGTATTTCGCATGGATTTGAAGCTAACACGTTTGTTTGGCATGCTGTTGAAGCTAAATCATGTATATCACAAGTATTTAAAGCTAAACCATTTGTTTCGCATGGATTTGAAGCTAAGCATTCAACTTCGCGTTGACTTGATGCTAAATCATGCTTTTCGCTTGGATTTGAAGCTAACTCGTTTTTTTCGCATGCAGTTGAAGCTAAATCATGAATATCACAAGTATTTGAAGCTACAACTTTTGATTCGCACGGATTAGAAGCTAAGCCTTCTACTTCGCGTTGACTTGATGCTAAATCATGTTTTTCGCTTGGATTTGAATCTAACTCGTTTGTTTCGCATGCTGTTGAAGCTAAATCGTGTATATCACAAGTATTTGAAGCTATATCATATGTTTCGCATGGATTCGAAGATAAGCCTCCTACTTCGCATTGATTTGAAGCTAAATCATGTGTTTCGCATCGATTTGAAGCTAACTCGTTTTATCGCATGCAGTTGAAGCTAAATCATGAATGTCACAAGTATTTGAAGCTACAACTTTTGATTCGCACGGATTTGAATCTAAGTCTTCTACATCGCATTGATTTGAGGCTAAATCATGTGTTTCGCTTGCATTTGAAGCTAACTCGTTTTTTCGCATGCAGTTGAAGCTAAATCATGTATATCATAAGTATTTGAAGCTGAACCTCTTGTTTGGCATGACTATTAAGGTAAACCATGTGTTTCGAATGAATTTGAAGCTAAGTCATGTGTTTCGAAAGGATTTGAAGCTAATTCGTTGTTTTCGCATGCAGTTGAAGCTAAATCACGTATATCACAAGTATTTTAAGCTGTACCATTTGTTTCGCATGGATTCGATGATAAGCCTTCTACTTCGCATTGAATTGAAGCTAAATCATGTATTTCGCATGGATTTGAAGCTAACACGTTTGTTTGGCATGCTGTTGAAGCTAAATCATGTATATCACAAGTATTTAAAGCTAAATCATTTGTTTCGCATGGATTTGAAGCTAAGCATTCAACTTCGCGTTGATTTGAAGATAAATTATCTGTTTCGCTTGGATTTGAAGCTAACTCGTTATTTCGCCTGCAGTTGTAGCTAAATCGTGTATATCATAAGTATTTGAAGCTGAACCTTTTGTTTGGCATGGATATTAAGCTAAACCATGTGTTTCGAATGAATTTGAAGCTAACTCGTTCGTTTCGCCTGCATTTGAAGCTAAATCATGTATATCACAAGTATTTGGTGCTAAACCAAGTGATTCGCATGCAGTTGAAGCTAAATCATGTTCGTCACAAGTATTTAAAGCTGAACCATCTGTTTCGCATGCAGTTGAAGCTAAATCATAAATATCACAAGTATTTGAAGCTAAACCATTTGTTTCGCATGGATTTGAAGCTAAGCCTTCAACTTCGCGTTGACTTGATGCTAAATCATGTTTTTCGCTTGGATTTGAAGCTAGCTCGTTTTATCGCATGCAGTTGAAGCTAAATCATGAATATCACAAGTATTTGAAGCTACAACTTTTGATTCGCACGGATTTGAATCTAAGTCTTCTACATCGCATTGATTTGAGGCTAAATCATGTGTTTCGCTTGCATTAGAAGCTAACTCGTTTTTTCGCATGCAGTTGAAGCTAAATCATGTATATCTTAAGTATTTGAAGCTGAACCTCTTGTTTGGCATGACTATTAAGGTAAACCATGTGTTTCGAATGAATTTGAAGCTAAGTCATGTGTTTCGAAAGGATTTGAAGCTAATTCGTTTGTTTCGCATGCAGTTGAAGCTAAATCACGTATATCACAAGTATTTTAAGCTGTACCATTTGTTTCGCATGGATTCGATGATAAGCCTTCTACTTCGCATTGAATTGAAGCTAAATCATGTATTTCGCATGGATTTGAAGCTAACACGTTTGTTTGGCATGCTGTTGAAGCTAAATCATGTATATCACAAGTATTTAAAGCTAAACCATTTGTTTCGCATGGATTTGAAGCTAAGCATTCAACTTCGCGTTGACTTGATGCTAAATCATGCTTTTCGCTTGGATTTGAAGCTAACTCGTTTTTTTCGCATGCAGTTGAAGCTAAATCATGAATATCACAAGTATTTGAAGCTACAACTTTTGATTCGCACGGATTAGAAGCTAAGCCTTCTACTTCGCGTTGACTTGATGCTAAATCATGTTTTTCGCTTGGATTTGAATCTAACTCGTTTGTTTCGCATGCTGTTGAAGCTAAATCGTGTATATCACAAGTATTTGAAGCTATATCATATGTTTCGCATGGATTCGAAGATAAGCCTCCTACTTCGCATTGATTTGAAGCTAAATCATGTGTTTCGCATCGATTTGAAGCTAACTCGTTTTATCGCATGCAGTTGAAGCTAAATCATGAATGTCACAAGTATTTGAAGCTACAACTTTTGATTCGCACGGATTTGAATCTAAGTCTTCTACATCGCATTGATTTGAGGCTAAATCATGTGTTTCGCTTGCATTTGAAGCTAACTCGTTTTTTCGCATGCAGTTGAAGCTAAATCATGTATATCATAAGTATTTGAAGCTGAACCTCTTGTTTGGCATGACTATTAAGGTAAACCATGTGTTTCGAATGAATTTGAAGCTAAGTCATGTGTTTCGAAAGGATTTGAAGCTAATTCGTTGTTTTCGCATGCAGTTGAAGCTAAATCACGTATATCACAAGTATTTTAAGCTGTACCATTTGTTTCGCATGGATTCGATGATAAGCCTTCTACTTCGCATTGAATTGAAGCTAAATCATGTATTTCGCATGGATTTGAAGCTAACACGTTTGTTTGGCATGCTGTTGAAGCTAAATCATGTATATCACAAGTATTTAAAGCTAAACCATTTGTTTCGCATGGATTTGAAGCTAAGCATTCAACTTCGCGTTGACTTGATGCTAAATCATGCTTTTCACTTGGATTTGAAGCTAACTCGTTTTTTCGCATGCAGTTGAAGCTAAATCATGAATATCACAAGTATTTGAAGCTACAACTTTTGATTCGCACGGATTTGAATCTAAGTCTTCTACATCGCATTGATTTGAGGCTAAATCATGTGTTTCGCTTGCATTAGAAGCTAACTCGTTTTTTCGCATGCAGTTGAAGCTAAATCATGTATATCTTAAGTATTTGAAGCTGAACCTCTTGTTTGGCATGACTATTAAGGTAAACCATGTGTTTCGAATGAATTTGAAGCTAAGTCATGTGTTTCGAAAGGATTTGAAGCTAATTCGTTTGTTTCGCATGCAGTTGAAGCTAAATCACGTATATCACAAGTATTTTAAGCTGTACCATTTGTTTCGCATGGATTCGATGATAAGCCTTCTACTTCGCATTGAATTGAAGCTAAATCATGTATTTCGCATGGATTTGAAGCTAACACGTTTGTTTGGCATGCTGTTGAAGCTAAATCATGTATATCACAAGTATTTAAAGCTAAACCATTTGTTTCGCATGGATTTGAAGCTAAGCATTCAACTTCGCGTTGACTTGATGCTAAATCATGCTTTTCGCTTGGATTTGAAGCTAACTCGTTTTTTTCGCATGCAGTTGAAGCTAAATCATGAATATCACAAGTATTTGAAGCTACAACTTTTGATTCGCACGGATTAGAAGCTAAGCCTTCTACTTCGCGTTGACTTGATGCTAAATCATGTTTTTCGCTTGGATTTGAATCTAACTCGTTTGTTTCGCATGCTGTTGAAGCTAAATCGTGTATATCACAAGTATTTGAAGCTATATCATATGTTTCGCATGGATTCGAAGATAAGCCTCCTACTTCGCATTGATTTGAAGCTAAATCATGTGTTTCGCATCGATTTGAAGCTAACTCGTTTTATCGCATGCAGTTGAAGCTAAATCATGAATGTCACAAGTATTTGAAGCTACAACTTTTGATTCGCACGGATTTGAATCTAAGTCTTCTACATCGCATTGATTTGAGGCTAAATCATGTGTTTCGCTTGCATTTGAAGCTAACTCGTTTTTTCGCATGCAGTTGAAGCTAAATCATGTATATCATAAGTATTTGAAGCTGAACCTCTTGTTTGGCATGACTATTAAGGTAAACCATGTGTTTCGAATGAATTTGAAGCTAAGTCATGTGTTTCGAAAGGATTTGAAGCTAATTCGTTGTTTTCGCATGCAGTTGAAGCTAAATCACGTATATCACAAGTATTTTAAGCTGTACCATTTGTTTCGCATGGATTCGATGATAAGCCTTCTACTTCGCATTGAATTGAAGCTAAATCATGTATTTCGCATGGATTTGAAGCTAACACGTTTGTTTGGCATGCTGTTGAAGCTAAATCATGTATATCACAAGTATTTAAAGCTAAACCATTTGTTTCGCATGGATTTGAAGCTAAGCATTCAACTTCGCGTTGACTTGATGCTAAATCATGCTTTTCACTTGGATTTGAAGCTAACTCGTTTTTTCGCACGCAGTTGAAGCTAAATCATGAATATCACAAGTATTTGAAGCTACAACTTTTGATTCGCTCGGATTTGAAGCTAAGCCTTCTACTTCGCATTGATGTGGATCTAAATCATGAATATCACAAGTATTTGAAGCTACAACTTTTGATTCGCACGGATTTGAAGCTAAGTCTTCTACATCGCATTGATTTGAGGCTAAATCATGTGTTTCGCTTGCATTTGAAGCTAACTCGTTTTTTTCGCCTGCAGTTGAAGCTAAATGATGTATATCATAAGTATTTGAAGCTGAAACTTTTGTTTGGCATGAATATTAAGCTAAACCATGTGTTTCGAATGATTTGAAGCTAAGTCATGTGTTTCGAAAGGATTTGAAGTTAATTCGTTGGTTTCGTATGTTGTTGAAGCTAAGTCATGTATAACACAAGTATTTGAAGCCAAACAATCTGCTTCGTGTGGATTCGGAGATCAGCCTTCTACTTCGCATTGATTTGAAGCTAAATTATGTGTTTCGCATGGGTTTGAAGTTAATTCGTTTGTTTCACCTGCATTTGAAGCTCAATCATGTGTTTCGCTTGGATTTGAAGCTAACTCGTTTGTTTCGCATGCAGTTGATGCTAAATCATGTACATCACAAGTATTTGAAGCTAAACCATCTGTTTCGTGTGGATTCGAAGGTAAGCCTTCTACTTCGCATTGATTTGATGCTAAATCATGTGTTTCGCATGGATTTGAAGCTAATTCGTTTGTTTCTCTTGCTGTTGAATGTAAATCATGTATATCACAACTGTTTGAAGCTAAACCATTTGTTTCGCATGGATTCGAAGGTAAGCCTTCTACTTCGCATTGATTTGATGCTAAGTCATGTGATTCGCATGGATTTGAAGCTAGCTCGATTGTTTCGCTTGCTGTTGAAGCTAAATCATGTATATCATAAGTATTTGAAGCTGAACCTTTTGTTTGGCATGAATATTAAGCTAAACCATGTGTTTCGAATGAATTTGAAGCTAAGTCATGTGTTTCGAAAGGATTTGAAGCTAATTCGTTGGTTTCGCATGAAGTTGAAGCTAAATCACGTATATCACAAGTATTTGAAGCTGAACCACTTGTTTCGCATGGATTCGATGATAAACCTTCTACTTCGTATTGAATTGAAGCTAAATCATGTATTTGGCACGGATTTGAAGCTAACGCGTTTGTTTCGCATGCTGTTGAAGCTAAGTCATGTATAACACAAGTATTTGCAGCCAAACAATCTGTTTCGCATGGATTTGAATCTAAGCCTTCAACTTCGCGTTGTCTTGATGCTCTATCATGTGTTTCGCATGGATTTGAAGCTTACTCGTTTGTTTTGCATGCAGTTGCAGCTAAATCATGTATATCACAAGTGTTTGAAGCTAAGCCGTTTGATTCGCATGGATTCGAAGATCAGCCTTCTACTTCGCATTCATTTGAAGATAAATCCTGCGTTTCGCATGGATTGGAACCCAACTGGTTTGACTCGCATGCAGTTGAAGCTAAATCATGTATATCACAAGTATTTGAAGCTAAAGCATTTGTTTCGCATGGATTTGAAGCTAAGGCTTCAACTTCGCATTGACTTGATATCAAATCATGCTTTTCGCTTGGATTTGAAGCTAACTTGTTTTTTCGCATGCAGTTGAAGCTAAATCATGAATATCAAAGTATTTGAAGCTACAACGTTTGATTCGCACGGATTTGAAGCTAATCCTTCTACTTCGCATTGATTTGAGGCTAAATCATGTGTTTCGCTTGCATTTGAAGCTAACTCGTTATTTCGCCTGCAGTTGTAGCTAAATCGTGTATATCATAAGTATTTGAAGCTGAACCTTTTGTTTGGCATGGATATTAAGCTAAACCATGTGTTTCGAATGAATTTGAAGCTAACTCGTTCGTTTCGCCTGCATTTCAAGCTAAATCATGTATATCACAAGTATTTGGTGCTAAACCAAGTGATTCGCATGCAGTTGAAGCTAAATCATGTTCATCACAAGTATTTAAAGCTGAACCATCTGTTTCGCATGCAGTTGAAGCTAAATCATAAATATCACAAGTATTTGAAGCTAAACCATTTGTTTCGCATGGATTTGAAGCTAAGCCTTCAACTTCGCGTTGACTTGATGCTAAATCATGCTTTTCGCTTGGATTTGAAGCTAACTCGTTTTTTCGCATGCAGTTGAAGCCAAATCATGAATATCACAAGCATGTGAAGCTACAACTTTTGATTCGCACGGATTAGAAGCTAAGCCTTCTACTTCGCGTTGACTTGATGCTAAATCATGTTTTTCGCTTGGATTTGAAGCTAACTCGTTTTATCGCATGCAGTTGAAGCTAAATCATGAATATCACAAGTATTTGAAGCTACAACTTTTGATTCCCACGGATTTGAAGCTAAGTCTTTTACATCGCATTGATTTGAGGCTAAATCATGTGTTTCGCTTGCATTTGAAGCTAACTCGTTTTTTTCGCCTGCAGTTGAAGCTAAATGATGTATATCATAAGTATTTGAAGCTGAAACTTTTGTTTGGCATGAATATTAAGCTAAACCATGTGTTTCGAATGAATTTGAAGCTAAGTCATGTGTTTCGAAAGGATTTGAAGTTAATTCGTTGGTTTCGTATGTTGTTGAAGCTAAGTCATGTGTAACACAAGTATTTGAAGCCAAACAATCTGCTTCGTGTGGATTCGGAGATCAGCCTTCTACTTCGCATTGATTTGAAGCTAAATTATGTTTTTCGCTTGGATTTGAAGCTAACTCGTTTGTTTCTCTTGCTGTTGAATGTAAATCATGTATATCACAAGTGTTTGAAGTTAAACCATTTGTTTCACATGGATTCGAAGATAGGCCTTCTACTTCGCATTGATTTGAAGCTAAATCATGTTTTTCGCTTGAATTTGAAGCTAACTCGTTTCTTTTGCATGCGTTGAATCTAAATCATGTATATCACAAGTATTTGAAGGTAAACGATTTGTTTCGCATGGATTCCAAGATAAGCCTTCTACTTCGCATTGATTTTAAGCTAAATCATGTTTTTCGCTTGGATTTGAAGCTAACTCGTTTGTTTCGCATGCAATTGAAGCTGAATCATGTATATCACAAGTATTTGCAGCTCAACCATTTGTTTCGCATGGATTCGAAGATAGGCCTTTTACTTCGCATTGATTTGAAGCTAAAACATGTTTTTCGCTTGAATTTGAAGCTAACTCGTTTGTTTTGCATGCGTTGAATCTAAATCATGTATATCACAAGTATTTGAAGGTAAACGATTTGTTTCGCATGGATTCCAAGATAAGCCTTCTACTTCTCATTGATTTGAAGCTAAATCATGTGTTTCGCTTGGATTTGAAGCTAACTCGTTTGTTTCGCATGCAGTTGATGCTAAATCATGTACATCACAAGTATTTGAAGCTAAACCATCTGTTTCGTGTGGATTCGAAGGTAAGCCTTCTACTTCGCATTGATTTGATTCTAAATCATGTGTTTCGCATGGATTTGAAGCTAACTCGTTTGTTTCTCTTGCTGTTGAATGTAAATCATGTATATCACAACTGTTTGAAGCTAAACCATTTGTTTCGCATGGATTCGAAGGTAAGCCTTCTACTTCGCATTGATTTGATGCTAAGTCATGTGATTCGCATGGATTTGAAGCTAGCTCGTTTGTTTCGCTTGCTGTTGAAGCTAAATCATGTATATCATAAGTATTTGAAGCTGAACCTTTTGTTTGGCATGAATATTAAGCTAAACCATGTGTTTCGAATGAATTTGAAGCTAAGTCATGTGTTTCGAAAGGATATGAAGCCAATTCGTTGATTTCGCATGAAGTTGAAGCTAAATCATGTATATCACAAGTGTTTGAAGCTAAGCCGTTTGATTCGCATGGATTCGAAAATCAGCCTTCTACTTCGCATTCATTT
The DNA here is from genome assembly GCF_051020955.1 of Megalopta genalis. Taxonomy (NCBI): domain Eukaryota; kingdom Metazoa; phylum Arthropoda; class Insecta; order Hymenoptera; family Halictidae; genus Megalopta; species Megalopta genalis. The sequence goes on along the minus strand of NW_027476703.1, from coordinate 76,561 downwards.
GAAGATAAATCCTGTGTTTCGCATGGATTGGAACCCAACTGGTTTGACTCGCATGCAGTTGAAGCTAAATCATGTATATCACAAGTATTTGAAGCTAAAGCATTTATTTCGCATGGATTTGAAGCTAAGCCTTCAACTTCGCATTGACTTGATATCAAATCATGCTTTTCGCTTGGATTTGAAGCTAACTTGTTTTTTCGCATGCAGTTGAAGCTAAATCATGAATATCACAAGTATTTGAAGCTACAAAGTTTGATTCGCACGGATTTGAAGCTAATCCTTCTACTTCGCATTGATTTGAGGCTAAATCATGTTTTTCTCTTGCATTTGAAGCTAACTCGTTTTTTTCGCATGCAGTTGAAGCTAAATCACGTATATCACAAGTATTTGAAGCTAAACCATCTGTTTCGTGTGGATTCGAAGGTAAGCCTTCTACTTCGCATTGATTTGATGCTAAATCATGTGTTTCGCGTGGATTTGAAGCTAACTCGTTTGTTTCTCTTGCTGTTGAATGTAAATCATGTATATCACAAGCGTTTGAAGCTAAAGCATTTGTTTCGAATGGATTCGAAGGCAAGCCTCCTACTTCGCATTGATTTGATGCTAAGTCATGTGTTTCGCATGGATTTGAAGCTAACTCGTTTGTTTCGCTTGCTGTTGAAGCTAAATCAAGTATGTCACAAGTATTTGAAGCTAAACCTGTTTCGTGTGGATTCGAAGGTAAGCCTTCTACTTCGCATTGATTTGATGCTAAATCATGTGTTTCGCGTGGATTTGAAGCTAACTCGTTTGTTTCTCTTGCTGTTGAATGTAAATCATGTATATCACAAGCGTTTGAAGCTAAAGCATTTGTTTCGAATGGATTCGAAGGCAAGCCTCCTACTTCGCATTGATTTGATGCTAAGTCATGTGTTTCGCATGGATTTGAAGCTAACTCGTTTGTTTCGCTTGCTGTTGAAGCTAAATCAAGTATGTCACAAGTATTTGAAGCTAAACCATTTGTTTCGCATGGATTCGAAGATCAGCCTTCTACTTCGCATTCATTTGAAGCTAAATCATGTGTTTCGCATGGATTTGAAGCTAACTCGTTTGTTTCTCTTGCTGTTGAATGTAAATCATGTATATCACAAGCGTTTGAAGCTAAACCATTTGTTTCGCATGGATTCAAAGGCAAGCCTTCTACTTCGCATTGATTTGATGCTAAGTCATGTGTTTCGCATGGATTTGAAGCTGACTCGTTTGTTTCGCCTGCATTTGAAGCTATATCATGTATATCACAAGTATTTGAATCTGAACCATTTGATTCCCATGAATAGTACGCTAAACCATGTCTTTCGAATGAATTTGAAGCTAAATCATGTGTTTCGAAAGGATTTGAAGCTAATTCGTTGGTTTCGCATGAAGTTGAAGCTAAACCACGTATATCACAAGTATTTGAAGCTGAACCATTTGTTTCGCATGGATTCGATGATAAGCCTTCTACTTCGCTTTGAATTGAAGCTAAATCATGTATTTCGCATGGATTTGAATCTAACACGTTTGTTTGGCATGCTGTTGAAGCTAAATCATGTATATCACAAATATTTGAAGCTTAACAATCTGTTTCGTGTGGATTCGGAGATCAGCCTTCTACTTCGCATTCATTTGAAGATAAATCATGTGTTTCGCATGGATTTGAAGATTACTCGTTCGTTTCGCTTGCATTTGAAGCTAAATCATGTATATTACAAGTGTTTGAAGCTAAACCATTTGTTTCGCATGGATTTGAAGCTAAGCCTTCAACTTCGCGTTGACTTGATGCTCTGTCATGTGTTTCGCATGGATTTGGTGCTTACTCGTTTGTTTTGCATGCAGTTGAAGCTAAATCATGTATATCACAAGTGTTTGAAGGTAAGCCGTTTGATTCGCATGGATTCGAAGATCAAGCCTTCTACTTCGCATTCATTTGAAGATAAATCCTGTGTTTCGCATGGATTTGAACCCAACTGGTTTGACTCGCATGCAGTTGAATGTAAATCATTTATATCACAAGTATTTGAAGCTAAATCATTCGTTTCGCATGGATTTGATGCTAAGGCTTCTACTTCGCATTGAGTTGAATCCAAATCATGTTTTTCGCTTGGATTTCAAGCTAACTCGTTTTTCGCATGCAGTTGAAGCTAAATCATGAATATCACAAGTATTTGAAGCTACAACTTTTGATTCGCACGGATTTGAATCTAAGTCTTCTACATCGCATTGATTTGAGGCTAAATCATGTGTTTCGCTTGCATTTGAAGCTAAACTCGTTTTTTTCGCATGCAGTTGAAGCTAAATCATGTATATCATAAGTATTTGAAGCTGAACCTCTTGTTTGGCATGACTATTAAGGTAAACCATGTGTTTCGAATGAATTTGAAGCTAAGTCATGTGTTTCGAAAGGATTTGAAGCTAATTCGTTGGTTTCGCATGCAGTTGAATCTAAATCACGTATATCACAAGTATTTTAAGCTGTACCATTTGTTTTCGCATGGATTCGATGATAATCCTTCTACTTCGCTTTGAATTGAAGCTAAATCATGTATTTCGCATGGATTTGAAGCTAACACGTTTGTTTGGCATGCTGTTGAAGCTAAATCATGTATAACACAAGTATTTGAAGCCAAACAATCTGTTTCGTGTGGATTCGGACATTAGCCTTCTACTTCGCATTGATTTGAATCTAAATCATATGTTTCGCTTGGATTTGAAGCTAACTCGTTTGTTTCGCATGCAGTTGATGCTAAATCATGTACATCACAAGTATTTGAAACTAAACCATCTGTTTCGTGTGGATTCGAAGGTAAGCCTTCTACTTCGCATTCATTTGAATGCTATGTCATGTATTTCGCATGGCTTTGAAGCTGACTCGTTTGTTTCGCCTGCATTTGAAGCTATATCATGTATATCACAAGTATTTGAATCTGAACCATTTGATTCCCATGAACAGTACGCTAAAACATGTCTTTCGAATGAATTGAAGCTAAATCAAGTGTTTTGAATGGATTTGAAGCTACCTCGTTTGTTTCGCATGCATTTGAAGCTAAACCACGTATATCACAAGTATTTGAAGCTGAACCATTTGTTTCGCAGGGATTCGATGATAAGCCTTCTACTTCGCTTTGAATTGAAGCTAAATCATGTATTTCGCATGGATTTGAAGCTAACACGTTTGTTTGGCATGCTGTTGAAGATAAATCATGTATATCACAAGTATTTAAAGCTTAACAATCTGTTTCGTGTGGATTCGGAGATCAGCCTTCTACTTCGCATTGATTTGAATCTAAATCATATGTTTCGCTTGGATTTGAAGCTAACTCGTTTGTTTCGCATGCAGTTGAAGCTAAATCACGTATATCACAAGTATTTGAAGCTGAACCATTTGTTTCGCATGGATTCGATGATAAGCCTTCTACTTCGCTTTGAATTGAAGCTAAATCATGTATTTCGCATGGATTTGAAGCTAACACGTTTGTTTGGCATGCTGTTGAAACTAAATCATGTATATCACAAGTATTTAAAGCTTAACAATCTGTTTCGTGTGGATTCGGAGATCAGCCTTCTACTTCGCATTGATTTGAATCTAAATCATATGTTTCGCTTGGATTTGAAGCTAACACGTTTGTTTCGCATGCTATTGAAGCTAAGTCATGTATAACACAAGTATTTGAAGCCAAACAATCTGTTTCGTGTGGATTCGGATATTAGCCTTCTACTTCGCATTGATTTGAAGCTAAATCATATGTTTCGCTTGGATTTGAAGCTAATCGTTTGTTTCGCATGCAGTTGATGCTAAATCATGTACATCACAAGTATTTGAAGCTAAACCATCTGTTTCGTGTGGATTCGAAGGTAAGCCTTCTACTTCGCATTGATTTGATGCTAAATCATGTGTTTCGCATGGATTTGAAGCTAACTCGTTTGTTTCTCTTGCTGTTGAATGTAAATCATGTATATCACAACTGTTTGAAGCTAAACCATTTGTTTCGCATGGATTCGAAGGTAAGCCTTCTACCTCGCATTGATTTGATGCTAAGTCATGTGATTCGCATGGATTTGTAGCTAGCTCGTTTGTTTCGCTTGCTGTTGAAGCTAAATCATGTATATCATAAGTATTTGAAGCTGAACCTTTTGTTTGGCATGAATATTAAGCTAAACCATGTGTTTCGAATGAATTCGAAGCTAAGTCATGTGTTTCGAAAGGATATGAAGCTAATTCGTTGATTTCGCATGAAGTTGAAGCTAAATCACGTATATCACAAGTATTTGAAGCTGAACCATTTGTTTCGCATGGATTCGATGATAAGCCTACTACTTCGTATTGAATTGAAGCTAAATCATGTACTTCGCATGGATTTTAAGCTAACACGTTTGTTTCGCATGCTGTTGAAGCTAAGTCATGTATAACACAAGTATTTGAAGCCACACAATCTGTTTCGTGTGGATTCGGATATTAGCCTTCTACTTCGCATTGATTTGAAGTTAAATCATATGTTTCGCATGGATTTGAAGCTAACTCGTTTGTTTCTCTTGCTGTTGAATGTAAATCATGTATATCACAACTGTTTGAAGCTAAACCATTTGTTTCGCATGGATTCGAAGGTAAGCCTTCTACTTCGCATTGATTTGATGCTAAGTCATGTGATTCGCATGGATTTGAAGCTAGCTCGTTTGTTTCGCTTGCTGTTGAAGCTAAATCATGTATATCACAAGTATTTGAAGCTGAACCTTTTGTTTGGCATGAATATTAAGCTAAACCATGTGTTTCGAATGAATTTGAAGCTAAGTCATGCGTTTCGAAAGGATATGAAGCTAATTCGTTGATTTCGCATGAAGTTGAAGCTAAATCACGTATATCACAAGTATTTGAAGCTGAACCATTTGTTTCGCATGGATTCGATGATAAGCCTTCTACTTCGTATTGAATTGAAGCAAAATCATGTATTTGGCCTGGATTTGAAGCTAACACGTTTGTTTCGCATGCTGTTGAAGCTAAGTCATGTATAACACAAGTATTTGAAGCCAAACAATCTGTTTCGTGTGGATTCGGAGATCAGCCTTCTACTTCGCATTGATTTGAAGCTAAATCATATGTTTCGCTTGGATTTGAAGCTAACTCGTTTGTTTCGCATGCAGTTGAAGCTAAATCATGTATATCACAGGTGTTTGAAGCTAAACCATTTGTTTCGCATGGATTCGAAGATAATCCTTCTACTTCGCATTGATTTGAAGCTATATCATATGTTTCGCATGGATTTGAAGCTAACTCATTTGTTTCGCATGCAGTTGAATCTAAATTATGTACATCACAAGTATTTGACGCAAAACCATTTGGTTCGCATGGATTTCAAATAAGCCTTCTACTTCGCATTGATATGAAGCTAGATCACGTGTTTCGCTTGGATTTCAAGCTAACTCGTTTGTTTCGCATGCAATTGAAGCTGAATCATGTATATCACAAGTATTTGAAGCAAAACCATTTGATTGCCATGGATTTGAAGGTAACCCTTCTACTTCTCATTGATTTGGAGCTATATCATGTGTTTCGCATGGATTTGAAGCTACCTCGTTTGTTTCGCATGCATTTGAAGCTAAATCATGTATATCACATATAATTGAAGCTAAACAATCTGTTTCGTGTGGATTCGGTGATCAGCCTTCGACTTCGCATTGATTTGAAGCTAAATCATATGTTTCGCTTGGATTTGAAGCTAACTCGTTTGTTTCGCATGCAGTTGATGCTAAATCATGTATAAAACAAATATTGAAGCTAAAACCATTTGTTTCGCATGGATTTGAAGCTAAGCCTTCTACTTCGCATTGATTTGAAGCTAAATCATATGTTTCGCTTGGATTTGAAGCTAACTCGTTTGTTTCGCATGCAGTTGATGCTAAATCATGTATACAACAAATATTTGTAGCTAAACCATTTGTTTCGCATGGATTTGAAGCTAAGCCTTCTACTTCGCATTGATTTCAAAGTAAATCATGTGTTTCGCTTGAACTTGAAGCTAACAAGTTTGTTTCACATGCAGTTGATGCTAAATCATGTATATCACAATCAGTTGAAGCTGAACCATTTGTTTCGAATGAATATTATGCTAAACCATGTGTTTCGAATGAATTTGAAGCTAAATCATGTGTTTCTCATGGATTTGAAGCAAACTCGTTAGTTTTGCATGTTGTTGAAGCTAAATCATGTATACCACAAGTATTTGAAGCTAACCCAATTGTTTCGCAAGTATTCGAAGATCAGTCTTCTACTTCGCATTGAAGTGAAGCTGAATCCTGTGTTTCACTTGAATTCGAAGCTAACTCGTTTGTTTTACATGCAGTTGAAGCTAAATCATGTATATCACAAGTATTTGAAACTGAACCACATGTTTCGCATGGATTTGAAGATAAGCCTTCTACTTCGCATTTATTTGAAGCTAAATCATGTGTTTCGCTTGGATTTGTGACTAACTAGTTTGTTTCGCAATGCAGTTGAATCTAAATCATGTATATCACAATTATTTGAAGCTAAACCATTTGATTCGCATGGATTTCAAAATAAGACTTCTACTTCGCATTGATTCGAAGATAAATCAAGTGTTTCGCACGGATTTGAAGCTAAGCCTTCCACTTCGCATTGATTTGGAGCTAAATCATGTGTTTCGCATGGATTTGAAGCTAATCGTTTGTATCGCATGCAGTTGAAGCTAAATCATGTATATCACAAGTATTTGAAGTTAAACCATTTGATTCACATGGATTTGAAGCTAAATCATATATATCAAAAGTATTAGAAGCTAAACCATTTGATTCGCATGGATTTGAATCTAAGCCTTCTACTTCGCATTGATTTGAATCTAAATCATATGTTTCGCTTGGATTTGAAGCTAACTCGTTTGTTTCGCATGCAGTTGAAGCTAAATCACGTATATCACAAGTAGTTGAAGCTGAACCATTTGTTTCGCATGGATTCGATGATAAGCCTTCTACTTCGCTTTGAATTGAAGCTAAATCATGTATTTCGCATGGATTTGAAGCTAACACGTTTGTTTGGCATGCTGTTGAAACTAAATCATGTATATCACAAGTATTTAAAGCTTAACAATCTGTTTCGTGTGGATTCGGAGATCAGCCTTCTACTTCGCATTGATTTGAATCTAAATCATATGTTTCGCTTGGATTTGAAGCTAACACGTTTGTTTCGCATGCTGTTGAAGCTAAATCATGTATAACACAAGTATTTGAAGCCAAACAATCTGTTTCGTGTGGATTCGGACATTAGCCTTCTACTTCGCATTGATTTGAATCTAAATCATATGTTTCGCTTGGATTTGAAGCTAACTCGTTTGTTTCGCATGCAGTTGATGCTAAATCATGTACATCACAAGTATTTGAAACTAAACCATCTGTTTCGTGTGGATTCGAAGGTAAGCCTTCTACTTCGCATTCATTTGATGCTATGTCATGTATTTCGCATGGCTTTGAAGCTGACTCGTTTGTTTCGCCTGCATTTGAAGCTATATCATGTATATCACAAGTATTTGAATCTGAACCATTTGATTCCCATGAACAGTACGCTAAAACATGTCTTTCGAATGAATTTGAAGCTAAATCAAGTGTTTTGAATGGATTTGAAGCTACCTCGTTTGTTTCGCATGCATTTGAAGCTAAACCACGTATATCACAAGTATTTGAAGCTGAACCATTTGTTTCGCAGGGATTCGATGATAAGCCTTCTACTTCGCTTTGAATTGAAGCTAAATCATGTATTTCGCATGGATTTGAAGCTAACACGTTTGTTTGGCATGCTGTTGAAGATAAATCATGTATATCACAAGTATTTAAAGCTTAACAATCTGTTTCGTGTGGATTCGGAGATCAGCCTTCTACTTCGCATTGATTTGAATCTAAATCATATGTTTCGCTTGGATTTGAAGCTAACTCGTTTGTTTCGCATGCAGTTGAAGCTAAATCACGTATATCACAAGTATTTGAAGCTGAACCATTTGTTTCGCATGGATTCGATGATAAGCCTTCTACTTCGCTTTGAATTGAAGCTAAATCATGTATTTCGCATGGATTTGAAGCTAACACGTTTGTTTGGCATGCTGTTGAAACTAAATCATGTATATCACAAGTATTTAAAGCTTAACAATCTGTTTCGTGTGGATTCGGAGATCAGCCTTCTACTTCGCATTGATTTGAATCTAAATCATATGTTTCGCTTGGATTTGAAGCTAACACGTTTGTTTCGCATGCTATTGAAGCTAAGTCATGTATAACACAAGTATTTGAAGCCAAACAATCTGTTTCGTGTGGATTCGGATATTAGCCTTCTACTTCGCATTGATTTGAAGCTAAATCATATGTTTCGCTTGGATTTGAAGCTAATCGTTTGTTTCGCATGCAGTTGATGCTAAATCATGTACATCACAAGTATTTGAAGCTAAACCATCTGTTTCGTGTGGATTCGAAGGTAAGCCTTCTACTTCGCATTGATTTGATGCTAAATCATGTGTTTCGCATGGATTTGAAGCTAACTCGTTTGTTTCTCTTGCTGTTGAATGTAAATCATGTATATCACAACTGTTTTAAGCTAAACCATTTGTTTCGCATGGATTCGAAGGTAAGCCTTCTACCTCGCATTGATTTGATGCTAAGTCATGTGATTCGCATGGATTTGTAGCTAGCTCGTTTGTTTCGCTTGCTGTTGAAGCTAAATCATGTATATCATAAGTATTTGAAGCTGAACCTTTTGTTTTGGCATGAATATTAAGCTAAACCATGTGTTTCGAATGAATTCGAAGCTAAGTCATGTGTTTCGAAAGGATATGAAGCTAATTCGTTGATTTCGCATGAAGTTGAAGCTAAATCACGTATATCACAAGTATTTGAAGCTGAACCATTTGTTTCGCATGGATTCGATGATAAGCCTACTACTTCGTATTGAATTGAAGCTAAATCATGTACTTCGCATGGATTTTAAGCTAACACGTTTGTTTCGCATGCTGTTGAAGCTAAGTCATGTATAACACAAGTATTTGAAGCCACACAATCTGTTTCGTGTGGATTCGGATATTAGCCTTCTACTTCGCATTGATTTGAAGTTAAATCATATGTTTCGCATGGATTTGAAGCTAACTCGTTTGTTTCTCTTGCTGTTGAATGTAAATCATGTATATCACAACTGTTTGAAGCTAAACCATTTGTTTCGCATGGATTCGAAGGTAAGCCTTCTACTTCGCATTGATTTGATGCTAAGTCATGTGATTCGCATGGATTTGAAGCTAGCTCGTTTGTTTCGCTTGCTGTTGAAGCTAAATCATGTATATCACAAGTATTTGAAGCTGAACCTTTTGTTTGGCATGAATATTAAGCTAAACCATGTGTTTCGAATGAATTTGAAGCTAAGTCATGCGTTTCGAAAGGATATGAAGCTAATTCGTTGATTTCGCATGAAGTTGAAGCTAAATCACGTATATCACAAGTATTTGAAGCTGAACCATTTGTTTCGCATGGATTCGATGATAAGCCTTCTACTTCGTATTGAATTGAAGCAAAATCATGTATTTGGCCTGGATTTGAAGCTAACACGTTTGTTTCGCATGCTGTTGAAGCTAAGTCATGTATAACACAAGTATTTGAAGCCAAACAATCTGTTTCGTGTGGATTCGGAGATCAGCCTTCTACTTCGCATTGATTTGAAGCTAAATCATATGTTTCGCTTGGATTTGAAGCTAACTCGTTTGTTTCGCATGCAGTTGAAGCTAAATCATGTATATCACAGGTGTTTGAAGCTAAACCATTTGTTTCGCATGGATTCGAAGATAATCCTTCTACTTCGCATTGATTTGAAGCTATATCATATGTTTCGCATGGATTTGAAGCTAACTCATTTGTTTCGCATGCAGTTGAATCTAAATTATGTACATCACAAGTATTTGACGCAAAACCATTTGGTTCGCATGGATTTCAAAATAAGCCTTCTACTTCGCATTGATATGAAGCTAGATCACGTGTTTCGCTTGGATTTCAAGCTAACTCGTTTGTTTCGCATGCAATTGAAGCTGAATCATGTATATCACAAGTATTTGAAGCAAAACCATTTGATTGCCATGGATTTGAAGGTAACCCTTCTACTTCTCATTGATTTGGAGCTATATCATGTGTTTCGCATGGATTTGAAGCTACCTCGTTTGTTTCGCATGCATTTGAAGCTAAATCATGTATATCACATATAATTGAAGCTAAACAATCTGTTTCGTGTGGATTCGGTGATCAGCCTTCGACTTCGCATTGATTTGAAGCTAAATCATATGTTTCGCTTGGATTTGAAGCTAACTCGTTTGTTTCGCATGCAGTTGATGCTAAATCATGTATAAAACAAATATTTGAAGCTAAACCATTTGTTTCGCATGGATTTGAAGCTAAGCCTTCTACTTCGCATTGATTTGAAGCTAAATCATATGTTTCGCTTGGATTTGAAGCTAACTCGTTTGTTTCGCATGCAGTTGATGCTAAATCATGTATACAACAAATATTTGTAGCTAAACCATTTGTTTCGCATGGATTTGAAGCTAAGCCTTCTACTTCGCATTGATTTCAAAGTAAATCATGTGTTTCGCTTGAACTTGAAGCTAACAAGTTTGTTTCACATGCAGTTGATGCTAAATCATGTATATCACAATCAGTTGAAGCTGAACCATTTGTTTCGAATGAATATTATGCTAAACCATGTGTTTCGAATGAATTTGAAGCTAAATCATGTGTTTCTCATGGATTTGAAGCAAACTCGTTAGTTTTGCATGTTGTTGAAGCTAAATCATGTATACCACAAGTATTTGAAGCTAACCCAATTGTTTCGCAAGTATTCGAAGATCAGTCTTCTACTTCGCATTGAAGTGAAGCTGAATCCTGTGTTTCACTTGAATTCGAAGCTAACTCGTTTGTTTTACATGCAGTTGAAGCTAAATCATGTATATCACAAGTATTTGAAACTGAACCACATGTTTCGCATGGATTTGAAGATAAGCCTTCTACTTCGCATTTATTTGAAGCTAAATCATGTGTTTCGCTTGGATTTGTGACTAACTAGTTTGTTTCGCAATGCAGTTGAATCTAAATCATGTATATCACAATTATTTGAAGCTAAACCATTTGATTCGCATGGATTTCAAAATAAGACTTCTACTTCGCATTGATTCGAAGATAAATCAAGTGTTTCGCACGGATTTGAAGCTAAGCCTTCCACTTCGCATTGATTTGGAGCTAAATCATGTGTTTCGCATGGATTTGAAGCTAATCGTTTGTATCGCATGCAGTTGAAGCTAAATCATGTATATCACAAGTATTTGAAGTTAAACCATTTGATTCACATGGATTTGAAGCTAAATCATATATATCAAAAGTATTAGAAGCTAAACCATTTGATTCGCATGGATTTGAATCTAAGCCTTCTACTTCGCATTGATTTGAATCTAAATCATATGTTTCGCTTGGATTTGAAGCTAACTCGTTTGTTTCGCATGCAGTTGAAGCTAAATCACGTATATCACAAGTAGTTGAAGCTGAACCATTTGTTTCGCATGGATTCGATGATAAGCCTTCTACTTCGCTTTGAATTGAAGCTAAATCATGTATTTCGCATGGATTTGAAGCTAACACGTTTGTTTGGCATGCTGTTGAAACTAAATCATGTATATCACAAGTATTTAAAGCTTAACAATCTGTTTCGTGTGGATTCGGAGATCAGCCTTCTACTTCGCATTGATTTGAATCTAAATCATATGTTTCGCTTGGATTTGAAGCTAACACGTTTGTTTCGCATGCTGTTGAAGCTAAATCATGTATAACACAAGTATTTGAAGCCAAACAATCTGTTTCGTGTGGATTCGGACATTAGCCTTCTACTTCGCATTGATTTGAATCTAAATCATATGTTTCGCTTGGATTTGAAGCTAACTCGTTTGTTTCGCATGCAGTTGATGCTAAATCATGTACATCACAAGTATTTGAAACTAAACCATCTGTTTCGTGTGGATTCGAAGGTAAGCCTTCTACTTCGCATTCATTTGATGCTATGTCATGTATTTCGCATGGCTTTGAAGCTGACTCGTTTGTTTCGCCTGCATTTGAAGCTATATCATGTATATCACAAGTATTTGAATCTGAACCATTTGATTCCCATGAACAGTACGCTAAAACATGTCTTTCGAATGAATTTGAAGCTAAATCAAGTGTTTTGAATGGATTTGAAGCTACCTCGTTTGTTTCGCATGCATTTGAAGCTAAACCACGTATATCACAAGTATTTGAAGCTGAACCATTTGTTTCGCAGGGATTCGATGATAAGCCTTCTACTTCGCTTTGAATTGAAGCTAAATCATGTATTTCGCATGGATTTGAAGCTAACACGTTTGTTTGGCATGCTGTTGAAGATAAATCATGTATATCACAAGTATTTAAAGCTTAACAATCTGTTTCGTGTGGATTCGGAGATCAGCCTTCTACTTCGCATTGATTTGAATCTAAATCATATGTTTCGCTTGGATTTGAAGCTAACTCGTTTGTTTCGCATGCAGTTGAAGCTAAATCACGTATATCACAAGTATTTGAAGCTGAACCATTTGTTTCGCATGGATTCGATGATAAGCCTTCTACTTCGCTTTGAATTGAAGCTAAATCATGTATTTCGCATGGATTTGAAGCTAACACGTTTGTTTGGCATGCTGTTGAAACTAAATCATGTATATCACAAGTATTTAAAGCTTAACAATCTGTTTCGTGTGGATTCGGAGATCAGCCTTCTACTTCGCATTGATTTGAATCTAAATCATATGTTTCGCTTGGATTTGAAGCTAACACGTTTGTTTCGCATGCTATTGAAGCTAAATCATGTATAACACAAGTATTTGAAGCCAAACAATCTGTTTCGTGTGGATTCGGATATTAGCCTTCTACTTCGCATTGATTTGAAGCTAAATCATATGTTTCGCTTGGATTTGAAGCTAATCGTTTGTTTCGCATGCAGTTGATGCTAAATCATGTACATCACAAGTATTTGAAGCTAAACCATCTGTTTCGTGTGGATTCGAAGGTAAGCCTTCTACTTCGCATTGATTTGATGCTAAATCATGTGTTTCGCATGGATTTGAAGCTAACTCGTTTGTTTCTCTTGCTGTTGAATGTAAATCATGTATATCACAACTGTTTGAAGCTAAACCATTTGTTTCGCATGGATTCGAAGGTAAGCCTTCTACCTCGCATTGATTTGATGCTAAGTCATGTGATTCGCATGGATTTGTAGCTAGCTCGTTTGTTTCGCTTGCTGTTGAAGCTAAATCATGTATATCATAAGTATTTGAAGCTGAACCTTTTGTTTGGCATGAATATTAAGCTAAACCATGTGTTTCGAATGAATTCGAAGCTAAGTCATGTGTTTCGAAAGGATATGAAGCTAATTCGTTGATTTCGCATGAAGTTGAAGCTAAATCACGTATATCACAAGTATTTGAAGCTGAACCATTTGTTTCGCATGGATTCGATGATAAGCCTACTACTTCGTATTGAATTGAAGCTAAATCATGTACTTCGCATGGATTTTAAGCTAACACGTTTGTTTCGCATGCTGTTGAAGCTAAGTCATGTATAACACAAGTATTTGAAGCCACACAATCTGTTTCGTGTGGATTCGGATATTAGCCTTCTACTTCGCATTGATTTGAAGTTAAATCATATGTTTCGCATGGATTTGAAGCTAACTCGTTTGTTTCTCTTGCTGTTGAATGTAAATCATGTATATCACAACTGTTTGAAGCTAAACCATTTGTTTCGCATGGATTCGAAGGTAAGCCTTCTACTTCGCATTGATTTGATGCTAAGTCATGTGATTCGCATGGATTTGAAGCTAGCTCGTTTGTTTCGCTTGCTGTTGAAGCTAAATCATGTATATCACAAGTATTTGAAGCTGAACCTTTTGTTTGGCATGAATATTAAGCTAAACCATGTGTTTCGAATGAATTTGAAGCTAAGTCATGCGTTTCGAAAGGATATGAAGCTAATTCGTTGATTTCGCATGAAGTTGAAGCTAAATCACGTATATCACAAGTATTTGAAGCTGAACCATTTGTTTCGCATGGATTCGATGATAAGCCTTCTACTTCGTATTGAATTGAAGCAAAATCATGTATTTGGCCTGGATTTGAAGCTAACACGTTTGTTTCGCATGCTGTTGAAGCTAAGTCATGTATAACACAAGTATTTGAAGCCAAACAATCTGTTTCGTGTGGATTCGGAGATCAGCCTTCTACTTCGCATTGATTTGAAGCTAAATCATATGTTTCGCTTGGATTTGAAGCTAACTCGTTTGTTTCGCATGCAGTTGAAGCTAAATCATGTATATCACAGGTGTTTGAAGCTAAACCATTTGTTTCGCATGGATTCGAAGATAATCCTTCTACTTCGCATTGATTTGAAGCTATATCATATGTTTCGCATGGATTTGAAGCTAACTCATTTGTTTCGCATGCAGTTGAATCTAAATTATGTACATCACAAGTATTTGACGCAAAACCATTTGGTTCGCATGGATTTCAAAATAAGCCTTCTACTTCGCATTGATATGAAGCTAGATCACGTGTTTCGCTTGGATTTCAAGCTAACTCGTTTGTTTCGCATGCAATTGAAGCTGAATCATGTATATCACAAGTATTTGAAGCAAAACCATTTGATTGCCATGGATTTGAAGGTAACCCTTCTACTTCTCATTGATTTGGAGCTATATCATGTGTTTCGCATGGATTTGAAGCTACCTCGTTTGTTTCGCATGCATTTGAAGCTAAATCATGTATATCACATATAATTGAAGCTAAACAATCTGTTTCGTGTGGATTCGGTGATCAGCCTTCGACTTCGCATTGATTTGAAGCTAAATCATATGTTTCGCTTGGATTTGAAGCTAACTCGTTTGTTTCGCATGCAGTTGATGCTAAATCATGTATAAAACAAATATTTAAAGCTAAACCATTTGTTTCGCATGGATTTGAAGCTAAGCCTTCTACTTCGCATTGATTTGAAGCTAAATCATATGTTTCGCTTGGATTTGAAGCTAACTCGTTTGTTTCGCATGCAGTTGATGCTAAATCATGTATATCACAAGTATTTGAAACTGAACCACATGTTTCGCATGGATTTGAAGATAAGCCTTCTACTTCGCATTTATTTGAAGCTAAATCATGTGTTTCGCTTGGATTTGTGACTAACTAGTTTGTTTCGCAATGCAGTTGAATCTAAATCATGTATATCACAATTATTTGAAGCTAAACCATTTGATTCGCATGGATTTCAAAATAAGACTTCTACTTCGCATTGATTCGAAGATAAATCAAGTGTTTCGCACGGATTTGAAGCTAAGCCTTCCACTTCGCATTGATTTGGAGCTAAATCATGTGTTTCGCATGGATTTGAAGCTAATCGTTTGTATCGCATGCAGTTGAAGCTAAATCATGTATATCACAAGTATTTGAAGTTAAACCATTTGATTCACATGGATTTGAAGCTAAATCATATATATCAAAAGTATTAGAAGCTAAACCATTTGATTCGCATGGATTTGAATCTAAGCCTTCTACTTCGCATTGATTTGAATCTAAATCATATGTTTCGCTTGGATTTGAAGCTAACTCGTTTGTTTCGCATGCAGTTGAAGCTAAATCACGTATATCACAAGTAGTTGAAGCTGAACCATTTGTTTCGCATGGATTCGATGATAAGCCTTCTACTTCGCTTTGAATTGAAGCTAAATCATGTATTTCGCATGGATTTGAAGCTAACACGTTTGTTTGGCATGCTGTTGAAACTAAATCATGTATATCACAAGTATTTAAAGCTTAACAATCTGTTTCGTGTGGATTCGGAGATCAGCCTTCTACTTCGCATTGATTTGAATCTAAATCATATGTTTCGCTTGGATTTGAAGCTAACACGTTTGTTTCGCATGCTGTTGAAGCTAAGTCATGTATAACACAAGTATTTGAAGCCAAACAATCTGTTTCGTGTGGATTCGGATATTAGCCTTCTACTTCGCATTGATTTGAAGCTAAATCATATGTTTCGCTTGGATTTGAAGCTAATCGTTTGTTTCGCATGCAGTTGATGCTAAATCATGTACATCACAAGTATTTGAAGCTAAACCATTTGATTCGCATGGATTTGAAGCTAAGCCTTCTACTTCGCATTGATTTGAAGCTAAATCATGTGTTTCGCTTGGATTTGAAGCTAACTCGATTGTTTCGCATGCAGTTGAAGCTAAATCATGTATAAAACAAGTATTTGAAGCTAAACCATTTGTTTCGCATGTATTTGATGATAAGCCTTCTACTTCGCATTGATTTTAAGCTAAATCATGTGTTTCGCATGGATGTGAAGCTAACTCGTTTGTTTCGCATGGATTCGAAGATCAGCCATCTACCTCGTATTGATTTGAAGCTAAATCCTGTGTTTCGCATGGATTTGAAGCTAATTCGATTGTTTCGCATGAACTTGAAGCTGAACCATGTATATCACAAGTATTTGAAGCTAAACCGTTTGATTGGCAGGGTTTTCAAGCTAAGACTTCTACTTCGCATTGATTCGAAGATAAATCACGTGTTTCGCACGGATTTGAAGCTAAGGTTTCCACTTCGCATTGATTTGGGGCTAAATCATGTGTTTCGCATAGATTTAAAGATAATTCGTTTGTTTTGCATGCAGTTGAAGCTAAATCATGTATATCACAGGTGTTTGAAGCTAAACCATTTGTTTCGCATGGATTCGAACATAACCCTTCTAATTCGCATTGATTTGAAGCTAAATCATGTGTTTCGCATGGATTTGAAGCTACACACGTTTTTTTCGCATGCAGTTGAAGCTAAATCATGTACATCACAAGTATTTGAAGCTAAATCATTTGTCGCATGCATTCGAAGATAATCCATCTACTTCGCATTAATTTGAAGCTAAATCATGTGTTTCGCTTGGATTTGAAGATAACTCGTTTGTTTCGCATGCTGTTGAAGCTAAATCATGTATATCACAAGTATTTGAAGCTAAACCATTTGTTTCGCATGGATTCGAAGATAAGCCTCCTACTTCGCATTGATTTGAAGCTAAATCATGTGTTTCGCATGGATTTGAAGCTAACTCGTTTGTTTCGCATGCAGTTGAAGCTGAACCATGTATATCACTAGTATTTGAAGCTAAACTATTCGTTTCGCATGGATTCGAAGGTAAGCCTTCCACTTCACATTGATTTGAAGCTAAATCATGTCTTTCGCATGGATTTGAAGTTAACTCGTTTGTTTCGCATGCAGTTGAAGCTAAATCATGTATATCACAAGTATTTGCAGCTAAACCATTTGTTTCGCATGGATTCGAAGATAACCCTTCTACTTCGAATTGATTTGAAGTTAAATCATGTGTTTCGCATGGATTTGAATCTAACTCGTTTATTTCGCATGCTGTTGAAGCTAAATCATGTATATCGCAAGTATATGAAGCTAATCCAATTGTTTCGTATGGATTCGGACATAAGCCTTCTACTTCGCATTGATTTGAAGCTAAATCATGTGTTTCGCATGGATTTGAATCTAACTCGTTTGTTTCGCATGCTGTAGAAGCTAAATCGTGTATATCACAAGTATTTGAAGCTATATCATATGTTTCGCATGGATTCGAAGATAAGCCTCCTACTTCGCATTGATTTGAAGCTAAATCATGTGTTTCGCATCGATTTGAAGCTAACTCGTTTGTTTCGCATGCAGTGGAAGCTGAACCATGTATATCACGAGTATTTGAAGCTATATCATATGTTTCGCATTGATTCGAAGGTAAGCCTTCCACTTCGCATTGATTTGAATCTAAATCATGTGTTTCGCATGGATTTGAAGTTAACTCGTTTGTTTCGCATGCAGTAGAAGCTAAATCATGTATATCACAAGTATTTGAAGCCAAACCATTTGCTTCGCATGGATTCGAATATCAGCCTTCTACTTCGCATTGATTAGATGCTAAATCATGTGTTTCGCATGGATTTGAAGCTAACTCGTTTTTTTCGCATGCAGTTGAAGCTAAATCATGTACATCACAAGTATTTGAAGCTAAACCATTTGTTTCTCATGGATTCGAAGATAATCCATGTTCTTCGCATTCATTTGAAGCTAAATCATGTGTTTCGATTGGATTTGAAGAAAACTCGTTCATTTCGCATGCTGTTAAAGCTAAATCATGTATATCACAAGTATTTGAAGTTAAACCATATGTTTCGCATGGATTCGAAGATAATCCATCTACTTCGCATTGTTTTGAAGATAAATCATGTGTTTCGCATGGATTTGAAGCTAACTCGTTTGTTTCGCATGCTGTTGAATCTAAATCATGTATATCACAAGTATTTGCAGCTAAACCATTTGTTTCGCATGGATTCGAAGATAACCCTTCTAGTTCGCATTGATTTGAAGTTAAATCATGTGTTTCGTATGGATTTGAATCTAACTCGTTTATTTCGCATGCTGTTGAAGCTAAATCATGTATAACACAAGTATATGAAGCTAATCCAATTGTTTCGCATGGATTCTAACATAAGCCTTCTACTTCGCATTGATTTGAAGCTAAATCATGTGCTTCGCATGGATTTGAATCTAACTCGTTTGTTTCGCATGCTGTTGAAGTTAAATCATGTATATCACATGTATTTGAAGCTATATCATATGTTTCGCATGGATTCGAAGATAACCCTTCTAATTCGCATTGATTTGAAGCTAAATCATGTGTTTCGCATGGATTTGAAGCTACACACGTTTTTTTCGCATGCATTTGAAGCTATATCACTTGTATTCACAAGTATGTGAAGCTAAATCATTCGTTTCGCATGGATTTGAAGCTAAGCCATCAACTTCGCGTTGACTTGATGCTAAATCATGTGTTTCGCATGGATTTGAAGCTAACTCGTTTGTTTCGCATGCTGTTGAAGCTGAATCATGTATATCACAAGTATTTGTAGCTATATCATATGTTTCGCATGGATTCGAAGATAACCCTTCTAATTCGCATTGATTTGAAGCTAAATCATGTGTTTCGCATGGATTTGAAGCTAACTCGTTTGTTTCGCATGCAGTTGAAGCTGAATCATGAATATCACAGGTATTTGAAGCTAATCTATTCGTTTCGCATGGATTCGAAGATAACCCTTCTTCTTCGCTTTGATTTGAAGCTAAATCATGTGTTTCGCATGGGTTTGAAGCTAACTCGTTTATTTCGCATGCTGTTGAAGCTAAATCATGTATATCACAAGTATATGAAGCTAATCCATTTGTTTCGCATGGTTTCGAAGATAAGCCTTCTACTTCGCATTGATTTTAATCTAAATCATGTGTTTCGCATGGATTTGAAGCTAACTCGTTTGTTTCGCATGCAGTTGAAGCTGAATCATGTATATCAAAAGTATTTGAAGCTAAACCATTTGATTCCCATGGATTTGAAGCTAAGCTTTCTACTTAGCATTGATTTGAAGATAAATCATGTTTTTCGCTTGGACTTGAAGTTAACTCGTTTGCTTCGCATGCTGTTGAAGCTAAATCATGTATATCACAAATATTTGAAGCTATATCGTATGTTTCGCATGGATTCGAAGATAAGCCTCCTACTTCGCATTGATTTGAAGATAAATCATGTGTTTCGCATGGATTTGAATCTAACTCGTTTGTTTCGCATGCTGTTGGAACTAAATCATGTATATCACAAGTATTTGAAGCTATATCATTTGTTTCGCATTTATTCGAAGATAAGAATTCTACTTCGCATTGATTTTAATCTAAATCATGTGTTTCGCATGGATTTGAAGCTAACTCGTTTGTTTCGCGTGCAGTTGAAGCTGAATCATGTATATCACAAGTATTTGAAGCTAAACCATTTGAATCCCATGGATTTGAAGCTAAGCTTTCTACTTAGCATTGATTTGAAGATAAATCATGTTTTTCGCTTGGACTTGAAGTTAACTCGTTTATTTCGCATGCTGTTGATGCTCAATCATGTATACCACAAGTACATGAAGTTAATCCAATTGTTTCGCATGGATTCGAAGATAAGCCTTCTACTTCGCGTTGACTTGATGCTAAATCATGTGTTTCGCATGGATTTGAAGCTAACTCGTTTGTTTCGCATGCTGTTGAAGCTGAATCATGTATATCACAAGTATTTGTAGCTATATCATATGTTTCGCATGCATTCGAAGATAACCCTTCTAATTCGCATTGTTTTGAAGCTAAATCATGTGTTTCGCATGGATTTGAAGCTAACTCGTTTGTTTCGCATGCAGTTGAAGCTGAATCATGAATATCACAGGTATTTGAAGCTAATCTATTCGTTTCGCATGGATTCGAAGATAACCCTTCTTCTTCGCATTGATTTGAAGCTAAATCATGTGTTTCGCATGGGTTTGAAGCTAACTCGTTTATTTCGCATGCTGTTGAAGCTAAATCATGTATATCGCAAGTATATGAAGCTAATCCAATTGTTTCGTATGGATTCGGACATAAGCCTTCTACTTCGCATTGATTTGAAGCTAAATCATGTGTTTCGCATGGATTTGAATCTAACTCGTTTGTTTCGCATGCTGTTGAAGCTAAATCGTGTATATCACAAGTATTTGAAGCTATATCATATGTTTCGCATGGATTCGAAGATAAGCCTCCTACTTCGCATTGATTTGAAGCTAAATCATGTGTTTCGCATCGATTTGAAGCTAACTCGTTTGTTTCGCATGCAGTGGAAGCTGAACCATGTATATCACGAGTATTTGAAGCTATATCATATGTTTCGCATGGATTCGAAGGTAAGCCTTCCACTTCGCATTGATTTGAAGCTAAATCATGTGTTTCGCATGGATTTGAAGTTAACTCGTTTGTTTCGCATGCAGTAGAAGCTACATCATGTATATCACAAGTATTTGAAGCCAAACCATTTGCTTCGCATGGATTCGAATATCAGCCTTCTACTTCGCATTGATTTGAAGCTAAATCATGTGTTTCGCATGGATTTGAATCTAACTCGTTTGTTTCGCATGCTGTTGAAGTTAAATCATGTATATCACATGTATTTGAAGCTATATCATTTGTTTCGCATGGATTCGAAGATAACCCTTCTAATTCGCATTCATTGGAACCTAAATCATGTGTTTCGCATGGATTTGAAGCTAACTCGTTTGTTTCGCATGCTGTTGAAGCTAAATCATGTATATCACAAGTATTTGAAGTTAAACAATTTGTTTCGCATGGTTTCGAAGATAATCCATATACTTCGCATTGATTTGAAGCTAAATCATGTGTTTCGCATGGGTTTGAAGCTAATTCGTTTGTTTCGCCTGCATTTGAAGCTATATCACTTATATTCACAAGTATGTGAAGCTAAATCATTCGTTTCGCATGGATTTGAAGCTAAGCCATCAACTTCGCGTTGACTTGATGCTAAATCATGTGTTTCGCATGGATTTGAAGCTAACTCGTTTGTTTCGCATGCTGTTGAAGCTGAATCATGTATATCACAAGTATTTGTAGCTATATCATATGTTTCGCATGGATTCGAAGATAACCCTTCTAATTCGCATTGATTTGAAGCTAAATCATGTGTTTCGCATGGATTTGAAGCTAACTCGTTTGTTTCGCATGCAGTTGAAGCTGAATCATGAGTATCACAGGTATTTGAAGCTAATCTATTCGTTTCGCATGGATTCGAAGATAACCCTTCTTCTTCGCATTGATTTGAAGCTAAATCATGTGTTTCGCATGGGTTTGAAGCTAACTCGTTTATTTCGCATGCTGTTGAAGCTAAATCATGTATATCACAAGTATATGAAGCTAATCTATTTGTTTCGCATGGTTTCGAAGATAAGCCTTCTACTTAGCATTGATTTGAAGATAAATCATGTTTCTCGCTTGGACTTGAAGTTAACTCGTTTGCTTCGCATGCTGTTGAAGCTAAATCATGTATATCACAAGTATTTGAAGCTATATCATATGTTTCGCATGGATTCGAAGATAAGCCTCTTACTTCGCATTGATTTGAAGATAAATCATGTGTTTCGCATGGATTTGAATCTAACTCGTTTGTTTCGCATGCTGTTGGAACTAAATCATGTATATCACAAGTATTTGAAGCTATATCATTTGTTTCGCATTTATTCGAAGATAAGAATTCTACTTCGCATTGATTTTAATCTAAATCATGTGTTTCGCATGGATTTGAAGCTAACTCGTTTGTTTCGCACGCAGTTGAAGCTGAATCATGTATATCACAAGTATTTGAAGCTAAACCATTTGAATCCCATGGATTTGAAGCTAAGCTTTCTACTTAGCATTGATTTGAAGATAAGTCATGTTTTTCGCTTGGACTTGAAGTTAACTCGTTTATTTCGCATGCTGTTGAAGCTCAATCATGTATACCACAAGTATATGAAGCTAATCCAATTGTTTCGCATGGATTCGAAGATAAGCCTTCTACTTCGCGTTGACTTGATGCTAAATCATGTGTTTCGCATGGATTTGAAGCTAACTCGTTTGTTTCGCATACTGTTGAAGCTGAATCATGTATACCACAAGTATTTGTAGCTATATCATATGTTTCGCATGGATTCGAAGATAACCCTTCTAATTCGCATTGATTTGAAGCTAAATCATGTGTTTCGCATGGATTTGAAGCTAACTCGTTTGTTTCGCATGCAGTTGAAGCTGAATCATGAATATCACAGGTATTTGAAACTAATCTAGTCGTTTCGCATGGATTCGAAGATAACCCTTCTTCTTCGCATTGATTTGAAGCTAAATCATGTGTTTCGCATGGGTTTGAAGCTAACTCGTTTATTTCGCATGCTGTTGAAGCTAAATCATGTATATCACAAGTATATGAAGCTAATCCATTTGTTTCGCATGGTTTCGAAGATAAGCCTTCTACTTCGCATTGATTTGAAGATAAATCATGTGTTTCGCATGGATTTGAATCTAACTCGTTTGTTTCGCATGCTGTTGGAACTAAATCATGTATATCACAAGTATTTGAAGCTATATCATTTGTTTCGCATTTATTCGAAGATAAGCCTTCTACTTCGCATTGATTTTAATCTAAATCATGTGTTTCGCATGGATTTGAAGCTAACTCGTTTGTTTCGCATGCAGTTGAAGCTGAATCATGTATATCACAAGTATTTGAAGCTAAACCATTTGATTCCCATGGATTTGAAGCTAAGCTTTCTACTTAGCGTTGATTTGAAGATAAATCATGTTTTTCGCTTGGACTTGAAGTTAACTCGTTTGCTTCGCATGCTGTTGAAGCTAAATCATGTATATCACAAGTATTTGAAGCTATATCATATGTTTCGCATGGATTCGAAGATAAGCCTTCTACTTCGCATTGATTTGAATATAAATCATGTGTTTCGCATGGATTTGAATCTAACTCGTTTGCCTCGCATGCTGTTGAAGCTAAATCATGTATATCACAAGTATTTGAAGCTATATCATATGTTTCGCATAGATTCGAAGATAACACTTCTAATTCGCATTGATTTGAATCTAAATCACGTGTTTCGCATGGATTTGAAGCTAACTCGTTTGTTTCGCATGCAGTTGAAGCTGAATCATGTATATCACAAGTATTTGAAGCTAAACCATTTGATTCCCATGGATTTGAAGCTAAGCTTTCTACTTAGCGTTGATTTGAAGATAAATCATGTTTTTCGCTTGGACTTGAAGTTAACTCGTTTGCTTCGCATGCTGTTGAAGCTAAATCATGTATATCACAAGTATTTGAAGCTATATCATATGTTTCGCATGGATTCGAAGATAACACTTCTTCTTCGCATTGATTTGAAGCTAGATCATGTGTTTCGCATGGATTTGAATCTAACTCGTTTATTTCGCATGCTGTTGAAGCTAAATCATGTATACCACAAGTATATGAAGCTAATCCAATTGTTTCGCATGGATTCGAACATAAGCCTTCTACTTCGCATTGATTTGAAGCTAAATCATGTGTTTCGCATGGATTTGAATCTAACTCGTTTGTTTCGCATGCTGTTGAAGTTAAATCATGTATATCACATGTATTTGAAGCTATTTCATTTGTTTCGCATTTATTCGAAGATAAGCCTTCTACTTCGCATTGATTTTAATCTAAATCATGTGTTTCGCATGGATTTGAAGCTAACTCGTTTGTTTCGCATACAGTTGAAGCTGAATCATGTATATCACAAGTATTTGAAGCTAAACCATTTGATTCCCATGGATTTAAAGCTAAGCTTTATACTTAGCATTGATTTGAAGATAAATCATGTTTTTCGCTTGGACTTGAAGTTAACTCGTTTGCTTCGCATGCTGTTGAAGCTAAATCATATATATCACAAGTATTTGAAGCTATATCATATGTTTCGCATGGATTCGAAGATAACACTTCTTCTTCGCATTGATTTGAAGATAAATCATGTGTTTCGCATGGATTTGAATCTAACTCGTTTGTTTCGCATGCTGTTGGAACTAAATCATGTATATCACAAGTATTTGAAGCTATATCATTTGTTTCGCATTTATTCGAAGATAAGAATTCTACTTCGCATTGATTTTAATCTAAATCATGTGTTTCGCATGGATTTGAAGCTAACTCGTTTGTTTCGCACGCAGTTGAAGCTGAATCATGTATATCACAAGTATTTGAAGCTAAACCATTTGAATCCCATGGATTTGAAGCTAAGCTTTCTACTTAGCATTGATTTGAAGATAAGTCATGTTTTTCGCTTGGACTTGAAGTTAACTCGTTTATTTCGCATGCTGTTGAAGCTCAATCATGTATACCACAAGTATATGAAGCTAATCCAATTGTTTCGCATGGATTCGAAGATAAGCCTTCTACTTCGCGTTGACTTGATGCTAAATCATGTGTTTCGCATGGATTTGAAGCTAACTCGTTTGTTTCGCATACTGTTGAAGCTGAATCATGTATACCACAAGTATTTGTAGCTATATCATATGTTTCGCATGGATTCGAAGATAACCCTTCTAATTCGCATTGATTTGAAGCTAAATCATGTGTTTCGCATGGATTTGAAGCTAACTCGTTTGTTTCGCATGCAGTTGAAGCTGAATCATGAATATCACAGGTATTTGAAACTAATCTAGTCGTTTCGCATGGATTCGAAGATAACCCTTCTTCTTCGCATTGATTTGAAGCTAAATCATGTGTTTCGCATGGGTTTGAAGCTAACTCGTTTATTTCGCATGCTGTTGAAGCTAAATCATGTATATCACAAGTATATGAAGCTAATCCATTTGTTTCGCATGGTTTCGAAGATAAGCCTTCTACTTCGCATTGATTTGAAGATAAATCATGTGTTTCGCATGGATTTGAATCTAACTCGTTTGTTTCGCATGCTGTTGGAACTAAATCATGTATATCACAAGTATTTGAAGCTATATCATTTGTTTCGCATTTATTCGAAGATAAGCCTTCTACTTCGCATTGATTTTAATCTAAATCATGTGTTTCGCATGGATTTGAAGCTAACTCGTTTGTTTCGCATGCAGTTGAAGCTGAATCATGTATATCACAAGTATTTGAAGCTAAACCATTTGATTCCCATGGATTTGAAGCTAAGCTTTCTACTTAGCGTTGATTTGAAGATAAATCATGTTTTTCGCTTGGACTTGAAGTTAACTCGTTTGCTTCGCATGCTGTTGAAGCTAAATCATGTATATCACAAGTATTTGAAGCTATATCATATGTTTCGCATGGATTCGAAGATAAGCCTTCTACTTCGCATTGATTTGAATATAAATCATGTGTTTCGCATGGATTTGAATCTAACTCGTTTGCCTCGCATGCTGTTGAAGCTAAATCATGTATATCACAAGTATTTGAAGCTATATCATATGTTTCGCATAGATTCGAAGATAACACTTCTAATTCGCATTGATTTGAATCTAAATCACGTGTTTCGCATGGATTTGAAGCTAACTCGTTTGTTTCGCATGCAGTTGAAGCTGAATCATGTATATCACAAGTATTTGAAGCTAAACCATTTGATTCCCATGGATTTGAAGCTAAGCTTTCTACTTAGCGTTGATTTGAAGATAAATCATGTTTTTCGCTTGGACTTGAAGTTAACTCGTTTGCTTCGCATGCTGTTGAAGCTAAATCATGTATATCACAAGTATTTGAAGCTATATCATATGTTTCGCATGGATTCGAAGATAACACTTCTTCTTCGCATTGATTTGAAGCTAGATCATGTGTTTCGCATGGATTTGAATCTAACTCGTTTATTTCGCATGCTGTTGAAGCTAAATCATGTATACCACAAGTATATGAAGCTAATCCAATTGTTTCGCATGGATTCGAACATAAGCCTTCTACTTCGCATTGATTTGAAGCTAAATCATGTGTTTCGCATGGATTTGAATCTAACTCGTTTGTTTCGCATGCTGTTGAAGTTAAATCATGTATATCACATGTATTTGAAGCTATTTCATTTGTTTCGCATTTATTCGAAGATAAGCCTTCTACTTCGCATTGATTTTAATCTAAATCATGTGTTTCGCATGGATTTGAAGCTAACTCGTTTGTTTCGCATACAGTTGAAGCTGAATCATGTATATCACAAGTATTTGAAGCTAAACCATTTGATTCCCATGGATTTAAAGCTAAGCTTTATACTTAGCATTGATTTGAAGATAAATCATGTTTTTCGCTTGGACTTGAAGTTAACTCGTTTGCTTCGCATGCTGTTGAAGCTAAATCATGTATATCACAAGTATTTGAAGCTATATCATATGTTTCGCATGGATTCGAAGATAACACTTCTTCTTCGCATTGATTTGAAGCTAGATCATGTGTTTCGCATGGATTTGAATCTAACTCGTTTATTTCGCATGCTGTTGAAGCTAAATCATGTATACCACAAGTATATGAAGCTAATCCAATTGTTTCGCATGGATTCGAACATAAGCCTTCTACTTCGCATTGATTTGAAGCTAAATCATGTGTTTCGCATGGATTTGAATCTAACTCGTTTGTTTCGCATGCTGTTGAAGTTAAATCATGTATATCACATGTATTTGAAGCTATATCATATGTTTCGCATGGATTCGAAGATAACCCTTCTAATTCGCATTGATTTGAAGCTAAATCATGTGTTTCGCATGGATTTGAAGCTACACACGATTTTTTCGCATGCATTTGAAGCTATATCACTTGTATTCACAAGTATGTGAAGCTAAATCATTCGTTTCGCATGGATTTGAAGCTAAGCCATCAACTTCGCGTTGACTTGATGCTAAATCATGTGTTTCGCATGGATTTGAAGCTAACTCGTTTGTTTCGCATGCTGTTGAAGCTGAATCATGTATATCACAAGTATTTGAAGCTATATCATTTGTTTCGCATTTATTCGAAGATAAGAATTCTACTTCGCATTGATTTTAATCTAAATCATGTGTTTCGCATGGATTTGAAGCTAACTCGTTTGTTTCGCGTGCAGTTGAAGCTGAATCATGTATATCACAAGTATTTGAAGCTAAACCATTTGAATCCCATGGATTTGAAGCTAAGCTTTCTACTTAGCATTGATTTGAAGATAAATCATGTTTTTCGCTTGGACTTGAAGTTAACTCGTTTATTTCGCATGCTGTTGATGCTCAATCATGTATACCACAAGTATATGAAGTTAATCCAATTGTTTCGCATGGATTCGAAGATAAGCCTTCTACTTCGCGTTGACTTGATGCTAAATCATGTGTTTCGCATGGATTTGAAGCTAACTCGTTTGTTTCGCATGCTGTTGAAGCTGAATCATGTATATCACAAGTATTTGTAGCTATATCATATGTTTCGCATGCATTCGAAGATAACCCTTCTAATTCGCATTGTTTTGAAGCTAAATCATGTGTTTCGCATGGATTTGAAGCTAACTCGTTTGTTTCGCATGCAGTTGAAGCTGAATCATGAATATCACAGGTATTTGAAGCTAATCTATTCGTTTCGCATGGATTCGAAGATAACCCTTCTTCTTCGCATTGATTTGAAGCTAAATCATGTGTTTCGCATGGGTTTGAAGCTAACTCGTTTATTTCGCATGCTGTTGAAGCTAAATCATGTATATCACAAGTATATGAAGCTAATCCATTTGTTTCGCATGGTTTCGAAGATAAGCCTTCTACTTCGCATTGATTTGAAGATAAATCATGTGTTTCGCATGGATTTGAATCTAACTCGTTTGTTTCGCATGCTGTTGGAACTAAATCATGTATATCACAAGTATTTGAAGCTATATCATTTGTTTCGCATTTATTCGAAGATAAGCCTTCTACTTCGCATTGATTTTAATCTAAATCATGTGTTTCGCATGGATTTGAAGCTAACTCGTTTGTTTCGCATGCAGTTGAAGCTGAATCATGTATATCACAAGTATTTGAAGCTAAACCATTTGATTCCCATGGATTTGAAGCTAAGCTTTCTACTTAGCGTTGATTTGAAGATAAATCATGTTTTTCGCTTGGACTTGAAGTTAACTCGTTTGCTTCGCATGCTGTTGAAGCTAAATCATGTATATCACAAGTATTTGAAGCTATATCATATGTTTCGCATGGATTCGAAGATAAGCCTTCTACTTCGCATTGATTTGAATATAAATCATGTGTTTCGCATGGATTTGAATCTAACTCGTTTGCCTCGCATGCTGTTGAAGCTAAATCATGTATATCACAAGTATTTGAAGCTATATCATATGTTTCGCATAGATTCGAAGATAACACTTCTAATTCGCATTGATTTGAATCTAAATCACGTGTTTCGCATGGATTTGAAGCTAACTCGTTTGTTTCGCATGCAGTTGAAGCTGAATCATGTATATCACAAGTATTTGAAGCTAAACCATTTGATTCCCATGGATTTGAAGCTAAGCTTTCTACTTAGCGTTGATTTGAAGATAAATCATGTTTTTCGCTTGGACTTGAAGTTAACTCGTTTGCTTCGCATGCTGTTGAAGCTAAATCATGTATATCACAAGTATTTGAAGCTATATCATATGTTTCGCATGGATTCGAAGATAACACTTCTTCTTCGCATTGATTTGAAGCTAGATCATGTGTTTCGCATGGATTTGAATCTAACTCGTTTATTTCGCATGCTGTTGAAGCTAAATCATGTATACCACAAGTATATGAAGCTAATCCAATTGTTTCGCATGGATTCGAACATAAGCCTTCTACTTCGCATTGATTTGAAGCTAAATCATGTGTTTCGCATGGATTTGAATCTAACTCGTTTGTTTCGCATGCTGTTGAAGTTAAATCATGTATATCACATGTATTTGAAGCTATTTCATTTGTTTCGCATTTATTCGAAGATAAGCCTTCTACTTCGCATTGATTTTAATCTAAATCATGTGTTTCGCATGGATTTGAAGCTAACTCGTTTGTTTCGCATACAGTTGAAGCTGAATCATGTATATCACAAGTATTTGAAGCTAAACCATTTGATTCCCATGGATTTAAAGCTAAGCTTTATACTTAGCATTGATTTGAAGATAAATCATGTTTTTCGCTTGGACTTGAAGTTAACTCGTTTGCTTCGCATGCTGTTGAAGCTAAATCATGTATATCACAAGTATTTGAAGCTATATCATATGTTTCGCATGGATTCGAAGATAACACTTCTTCTTCGCATTGATTTGAAGCTAGATCATGTGTTTCGCATGGATTTGAATCTAACTCGTTTATTTCGCATGCTGTTGAAGCTAAATCATGTATACCACAAGTATATGAAGCTAATCCAATTGTTTCGCATGGATTCGAACATAAGCCTTCTACTTC
Organism: Megalopta genalis; assembly: GCF_051020955.1. Lineage (NCBI taxonomy): Eukaryota > Metazoa > Arthropoda > Insecta > Hymenoptera > Halictidae > Megalopta > Megalopta genalis. Next base: position 46,664 of record NW_027476703.1, on the reverse strand, counting down.
GCATTGATTTGAAGCTAAATCATGTGTTTCGCATGGATTTGAATCTAACTCGTTTGTTTCGCATGCTGTTGAAGTTAAATCATGTATATCACATGTATTTGAAGCTATATCATATGTTTCGCATGGATTCGAAGATAACCCTTCTAATTCGCATTGATTTGAAGCTAAATCATGTGTTTCGCATGGATTTGAAGCTACACACGATTTTTTCGCATGCATTTGAAGCTATATCACTTGTATTCACAAGTATGTGAAGCTAAATCATTCGTTTCGCATGGATTTGAAGCTAAGCCATCAACTTCGCGTTGACTTGATGCTAAATCATGTGTTTCGCATGGATTTGAAGCTAACTCGTTTGTTTCGCATGCTGTTGAAGCTGAATCATGTATATCACAAGTATTTGTAGCTATATCATTTGTTTCGCATGGATTCGAAGATAACCCTTCTAATTCGCATTGATTTGAAGCTAAATCATGTGTTTCGCATGGATTTGAAGCTAACTCGTTTGTTTCGCATGCAGTTGAAGCTGAATCATGAATATCACAGGTATTTGAAGCTAATCTATTCGTTTCGCATGGATTCGAAGATAACCCTTCTTCTTCGCATTGATTTGAAGCTAAATCATGTGTTTCGCATGGGTTTGAAGCTAAAGCTAAATCACGTATATCACAAGTATATGAAGCTAATCCATTGTTTTCGCATGGTTTCGAAGATTAGCCTTCTACTTCGCATTGATTTGAAGATAAATCATGTGTTTCGCATGGATTTGAATCTAACTCGTTTGTTTCGCATGCTGTTGGAACTAAATCATGTATATCACAAGTATTTGAAGCTATATCATTTGTTTCGCATTTATTCGAGATAAGCCTTCTACTTCGCATTGATTTTAATCTAAATCATGTGTTTCGCATGGATTTGAAGCTAACTCGTTTGTTTCGCATGCAGTTGAAGCTTGAATCATGTATATCACAAGTATTTGAAGCTAAACCATTTGATTCCCATGGATTTGAAGCTAAGCTTTCTAACTTAGCGTTGATTTGAAGAATAAATCATGTTATTTCGCTTGGACTTGAAGTTAACTACGTTTGCTTCGCATGCTGTTGAAAGCTAAATCATGTATATCACAAGTATTTGAAGCTATATCATATGTTTCGCATGGATTCGAAAGATAAGCCTTCTACTTCGCATTGATATGAATATAAATCATGTGTTTCGCATGGATTTGAATCTAACTCGTTTGCCTCGCATGCTGTTGAAGCTAAATCATGTATATCACAAGTAATTGAAGCTATATCATATGTTTCGCATAGATTCGAAGATAAACACTTCTAATTCGCATTGATTTGAATCTAAATCACGTGTTTCGCATGGATTTGAAGCTAACTCGTTTGTTTCGCATGCAGTTGAAGCTGAATCATGTATATCACAAGTATTTGAAGCTAAACCATTTGATTCCCATGGATTTGAAGGCTAAGCTTTCTACTTAGCGTTGATTTGAAGATAAATCATGTTTTTCGCTTGGACTTGAAGTTAACTCGTTTGCTTCGCATGCTGTTGAAGCTAAATCATGTATATCACAAAGTATTTGAAGCTATATCATATGTTTCGCATGGATTCGAAGATAACACTTCTTCTTCGCATTGATTTGAAGCTAGATCATGTGTTTCGCATGGATTTGAATCTTACTCGTTTATTTCGCATGCTGTTGAAGCTAAATCATGTATACCACAAGTATATGAAGCTTAATCCAATTGTTTCGGCATGGATTCGAACATAAGCCTTCTACTTCGCATTGATTTGAAGCTAAATCATGTGTTTCGCATGGATTTGAATCTAACTCGTTTGTTTCGCATGCTGTTGAAGTTAAATCATGTATATCACATGTATTTGAAGCTATTTCATTGTTTCGCATTTATTCGAAGATAAGCCTTCTACTTCGCATTGATTTAATCTAAATCATGTGTTTCGCATGGATTTGAAGCTAACTCGTTTGTTTCGCATACAGTTGAAGCTGAATCATGTATATCACAAGTATTTGAAGCTAAACCATTTTGATTCCCATGATTTAAAGCTAAGCTTTATACTTAGCATTTGATTGAAGATAAATCATGTTTTCGCTTGGACTTGAAGTTAACTCGTTTGCTTCGCATGCTGTTGAAGCTAAATCATGTATATCACAAGTATTTGAAGCTATATCATATGTTTCGCATGGATTCGAAGAACACACTTCTTCTTCGCATTGATTTTGAAGCTAGATTCATGTGTTTCGCATGGATTTGAATCTAAACTCGTTTATTTCGCATGCTGGTTGAAGCTAAATCATGTATACAACAAGTATATGAAGCTAATCCAATTGTTTCGCATGGATTCGAACATAAGCCTTCTACTTCGCATTGATTTGAAGCTAAAATCATGTGTTTCGCATGGATTTGAATCTAACTCGTTTGTTTCGCATGCTGTTGAAGTTAAATCATGGTATATCACATGTATTTGAAGCTATATCATATGTTTCGCATGGATTCGAAGATAACCCTTCTAATTCGCATTGATTTGAAGCTAAATCATGTGTTCGCATGGATTTGAAGCTACACACGATTTTTTCGCATGCATTTGAAGCTATATCACTTGTATTCACAAGTATGTGAAGCTAAATCATTCGTTTCGCATGGATTTGAAGCTAAGCCATCAACTTCGCGTTGACTTGATGCTAAATCATGTGTTTCGCATGGATTTGAAGCTAACTTCGTTTGTTTCGCATGCTGTTGAAGCTGAATCATGTATATCACAAGTATTTGTAGCTATATCATTTGTTTCGCATGGATTCGAAGATAACCCTTCTAATTCGCATTGATTTGAGCTAAATCATGTGTTCGCATGGATTTGAAGCTAACTCGTTTGTTTCGCATGCAGTTGAAGCTGAATCATGAATATCACAGGTATTTGAAGCTATCTATTCGTTTCGCATGGATTCGAAGATAACCCTTCTTCTTCGCATTGATTTGAAGCTAAATCATGTGTTTCGCATGGGTTTGAAGCTAACTCGTTTATTTCGCATGCTGTTGAAGCTAAATCATGTATATCACAAGTATATGAAGCTAATCCATTTGTTTCGCATGGTTTCGAAGATAAGCCTTCTACTTCGCATTGATTTGAAGATAAATCATGTGTTTCGCATGGATTTGAATCTAACTCGTTTGTATTCTGCATCGCTGTTGGAACTAAATCATGTATATCACAAGTATTTGAAGCTATATCATTTGTTCGCATTTATTCGAAGATAAGCCTTCTACTTCGCATTGATTTTAATCTAAATCATGTGTTTCGCATGGATTTGAAGCTAACTCGTTTGTTTCGCATGCAGTTGAAGCTGTATCATGTATATCAAAGTATTTGAAGCTAAAACCATTTGATTCCCATGGATTTGAAGCTAAGCTTTCTACTTAGCATTGATTTTGAAGATAATCATGTTTTTCGCTTGACTTGAAGTTAACTCGTTTGCTTCGCATGCTGTTGAAGCTAAATCATGTATATCACAAGTATTTGAAGCTATATCATATGTTTCGCATGGATTCGAAGATAAGCCTCCTACTTCGCATTGATTTGAAGATAAATCATGTGTTTCGCATGGATTTGAATCTAACTCGTTTGTTTCGCATGCTGTTGGAACTAAATCATGTATATCACAAGTATTTGAAGCTATATCATTTGTTTCGCATTTATTCGAAGATAAGAATTCCTACTTCGCATTGATTTTAATCTAAATCATGTGTTTCGCATGGATTTGAAGCTAACTCGTTTGTTTCGCATGCAGTTGAAGCTGAATCATGTATATCACAAGTATTTGAAGCTAAACCATTTGAATCCCATGGATTTGAAGCTAAGCTTTCTACTTAGCATTGAATTTGAAGATAAATCATGTTTTTCGCTTGGACTTGAAGTTAACTCGTTTATTTCGCATGCTGTTGATGCTCAATCATGTATACCACAAGTATATGAAGTTAATCCAATTGTTTCGCATGGATTCGAAGATAAGCCTTCTACTTCGCGTTGACTTGATGCTAAATCATGTGTTTCGCATGGATTTGAAGCTAACTCGTTTGTTTCGCATGCTGTTGAAGCTGAATCATGTATATCACAAGTATTTGTAGCTATATCATATGTTTCGGCATGCATTCGAAGATAACCCTTCTAATTCGCATTGTTTGAAGCTAAATCAATGTGTTTCGCATGGATTTGAAGCTAACTCGTTTGTTTCGCATGCAGTTGAAGCTGAATCATGAATATCACAGGTATTTGAAGCTAATCTATTCGTTTCGCATGGATTCGAAGACAACCCTTCTTCTTCGCATTGATTTGAAGCTAAATCATGTGTTTCGCATGGGTTTGAAGCTAACTCGTTTATTTCGCATGCTGTTGAAGCTAAATCATGTATATCGCAAGTATATGAAGCTAATCCAATTGTTTCGTATGGATTCGGACATAAGCCTTCTACTTCGCATTGATTTTGAAGCTAAATCATGTGTTTCGCATGGATTTGAATCTAACTCGTTTGTTTCGCATGCTGTTGAAGCTAAATCGTGTATATCACAAGTATTTGAAGCTATATCATATGTTTCGCATGGATTCGAAGATAAGCCTCCTACTTCGCATTGATTTGAAGCTAAATCATGTGTTTCGCAATCGATTTGAAGCTAACTCGTTTGTTTCGCATGCAGTGGAAGCTGAACCATGTATATCACGAGTATTTGAAGCTATATCATTATGTTTCGCATGGATTCGAAGGTAAGCCTTCCACTTCGCATTGATTTGAGCTAAATCATGTGTTTCGCATGGATTTGAAGTTAACTCGTTTGTTTCGCATGCAGTAGAAGCTACATCATGTATATCACAAGTATTTGAAGCCAAACCATTTGCTTCGCATGGATTCGAATATCAGCCTTCTACTTCGCATTGATTTGAAGCTAAATCATGTGTTTCGCATGGATTTTGAATCTAACTCGTTTGTTTCGCATGCTGTTGAAGTTAAATCATGTATATCACATGTATTTGAAAGCTATATCATTTGTTTCGCATGGATTGAAGATAAACCCTTCTAATTCGCATTCATTGGAACCTAAATCATGTGTTTCGCATGGATTTGAAGCTAACTCGTTTGTTTCGCATGCTGTTGAAGCTAAATCATGTATATCACAAGTATTTGAAGTTAAACAATTGTTTCGCATGGTTTCGAAGATAATCCATATACTTCGCATTGATTTGAAGCTAAATCATGTGTTTCGCATGGGTTTGAAGCTAATTCGTTTGTTTCGCCTGCATTTGAAGCTATATCACTTATATTCACAAGTATGTGAAGCTAAATCTTTCGTTTCGCATGGATTTGAAGCTAAGCCATCAACATCGCGTTGACTGATGCTAAATCATGTGTTTCGCATGGATTTGAAGCTAACTCGTTGTTTCGCATGCTGTTGAAGCTGAATCATGTATATCACAAGTTATTGTAGCTATATCATATGTTTCGCATGGATTCGAAGATAACCCTTCTAATTCGCATTGATTTGAAGCAAAATCATGTGTTTCGCATGGATTTGAAGCTAACTCGTTTGTTTTCGCATGCAGTTGAAGCTGAATTATGAGTATCACAGGTATTTGAAGCTAATCTATTCGTTTCGCATGGATTCGAAGATAACCCTTCTTCTTCGCATTGATTTGAAGCTAAATCATGTGTTTCGCATGGGTTTGAAGCTAACTCGTTTTCGATTTTCGCATGCTGTTGAAGCTAAATCATGTATATCACAAGTATATGAAGCTAATCCATTTGTTTCGCATGGTTTCGAAGATAAAGTCTTCTACTTAGCATTGATTTGAAGATAAATCATGTTTTCTCGCTTGGACTTGAAGTTAACTCGTTTGCTTCGCATGCTGTTGAAGCTAAATCATGTATATCACAAGTATTTGAAGCTATATCATATGTTTCGCATGGATTCGAAGATAAGCCTCCTACTTCGCATTGATTTGAAGATAAATCATGTGTTTCGCATGGATTTGAATCTAACTCGTTTGTTTCGCATGCTGTTGGAACTAAATCATGTATATCACAAGTAATTTGAAGCTATATCATTTGTTTCGCATTTATTCGAAGATAAGAATTCTTCTTCGCATTGATTTTAATCTAAATCATGTGTTTCGCATGGATTTGAAGCTAACTCGTTTGTTTCGCATGCTGTTGAAGCTGAATCATGTATACCACAAGTATTTGTAGCTATATCATATGTTTCGCATGGATTCGAAGATAACCCTTCTAATTCGCATTGATTTGAAGCTAAATCATGTGTTTCGCATGGATTTGAAGCTAACTCGTTTGTTTCGCATGCAGTTGAAGCTGAATCATGAATATCACAGGTATTTGAAACTAATCTAGTCGTTTCGCATGGATTCGAAGATAAGCCTTCTACTTCGCGTTGACTTGATGCTAAATCATGTGTTTCGTATGGATTTGAAGCTAACTCGTTTGTTTCGCATGCTGTTGAAGCTGAATCATGTATACCACAAGCATTTGTAGCTATATCATATGTTTCGCATGGATTCGAAGATAACCCTTCTAATTCGCATTGATTTGAAGCTAAATCATGTGTTTCGCATGGATTTGAAGCTAACTCGTTTGTTTCGCATGCAGTTGAAGCTGAATCATGAATATCACAGGTATTTGAAACTAATCTAGTCGTTTCGCATGGATTCGAAGATAACCCTTCTTCTTCGCATTGATTTGAAGCTAAATCATGTGTTTCGCATGGGTTTGAAGCTAACTCGTTTATTTCGCATGCTGTTGAAGCTAAATCATGTATATCACAAGTATTTGCAGCTAAACCATTTGTTTCGCATGGATTCGAAGATAACCCTTCTACTTCGAATTGATTTGAAGTTAAATCATGTGTTTCGCATGGATTTGAATCTAACTCGTTTATTTCGCATGCTGTTGAAGCTAAATCATGTATATCGCAAGTATATGAAGCTAATCCAATTGTTTCGTATGGATTCGGACATAAGCCTTCTACTTCGCATTGATTTGAAGCTAAATCATGTGTTTCGCATGGATTTGAATCTAACTCGTTTGTTTCGCATGCTGTAGAAGCTAAATCGTGTATATCACAAGTATTTGAAGCTATATCATATGTTTCGCATGGATTCGAAGATAAGCCTCCTACTTCGCATTGATTTGAAGCTAAATCATGTGTTTCGCATCGATTTGAAGCTAACTCGTTTGTTTCGCATGCAGTGGAAGCTGAACCATGTATATCACGAGTATTTGAAGCTATATCATATGTTTCGCATTGATTCGAAGGTAAGCCTTCCACTTCGCATTGATTTGAATCTAAATCATGTGTTTCGCATGGATTTGAAGTTAACTCGTTTGTTTCGCATGCAGTAGAAGCTAAATCATGTATATCACAAGTATTTGAAGCCAAACCATTTGCTTCGCATGGATTCGAATATCAGCCTTCTACTTCGCATTGATTAGATGCTAAATCATGTGTTTCGCATGGATTTGAAGCTAACTCGTTTTTTTCGCATGCAGTTGAAGCTAAATCATGTATATCACAAGTATTTGCAGCTAAACCATTTGTTTCGCATGGATTCGAAGATAACCCTTCTAGTTCGCATTGATTTGAAGTTAAATCATGTGTTTCGTATGGATTTGAATCTAACTCGTTTATTTCGCATGCTGTTGAAGCTAAATCATGTATAACACAAGTATATGAAGCTAATCCAATTGTTTCGCATGGATTCTAACATAAGCCTTCTACTTCGCATTGATTTGAAGCTAAATCATGTGTTTCGCATGGATTTGAATCTAACTCGTTTGTTTCGCATGCTGTTGAAGTTAAATCATGTATATCACATGTATTTGAAGCTATATCATATGTTTCGCATGGATTCGAAGATAACCCTTCTAATTCGCATTGATTTGAAGCTAAATCATGTGTTTCGCATGGATTTGAAGCTAACTCGTTTGTTTCGCATGCAGTTGAAGCTGAATCATGAATATCACAGGTATTTGAAGCTAATCTATTCGTTTCGCATGGATTCGAAGATAACCCTTCTTCTTCGCATTGATTTGAAGCTAAATCATGTGTTTCGCATGGGTTTGAAGCTAACTCGTTTATTTCGCATGCTGTTGAAGCTAAATCATGTATATCACAAGTATATGAAGCTAATCCATTTGTTTCGCATGGTTTCGAAGATAAGCCTTCTACTTCGCATTGATTTTAATCTAAATCATGTGTTTCGCATGGATTTGAAGCTAACTCGTTTGTTTCGCATGCAGTTGAAGCTGAATCATGTATATCAAAAGTATTTGAAGCTAAACCATTTGATTCCCATGGATTTGAAGCTAAGCTTTCTACTTAGCATTGATTTGAAGATAAATCATGTTTTTCGCTTGGACTTGAAGTTAACTCGTTTGCTTCGCATGCTGTTGAAGCTAAATCATGTATATCACAAATATTTGAAGCTATATCATATGTTTCGCATGGATTTGAAGCTAAGCTTTCTACTTAGCATTGATTTGAAGATAAATCATGTTTTTCGCTTGGACTTGAAGTTAACTCGTTTATTTCGCATGCTGTTGATGCTCAATCATGTATACCACAAGTATATGAAGTTAATCCAACTGTTTCGCATGGATTCGAAGATAAGCCTTCTACTTCGCGTTGATTTGATGCTAAATCATGTGTTTCGCATGGATTTGAAGCTAACTCGTTTGTTTCGCATGCTGTTGAAGCTGAATCATGTATATCACAAGTATTTGTAGCTATATCATATGTTTCGCATGCATTCGAAGATAACCCTTCTAATTCGCATTGTTTTGAAGCTAAATCATGTGTTTCGCATGGATTTGAAGCTAACTCGTTTGTTTCGCATGCAGTTGAAGCTGAATCATGAATATCACAGGTATTTGATGCTAATCTATTCGTTTCGCATGGATTCGAAGATAACCCTTCTTCTTCGCATTGATTTGAAGCTAAATCATGTGTTTCGCATGGGTTTGAAGCTAACTCGTTTATTTCGCATGCTGTTGAAGCTAAATCATGTATATCGCAAGTATATGAAGCTAATCCAATTGTTTCGTATGGATTCGTACATAAGCCTTCTACTTCGCATTGATTTGAAGCTAAATCATGTGTTTCGCATGGATTTGAATCTAACTCGTTTGTTTCGCATGCTGTTGAAGCTAAATCGTGTATATCACAAGTATTTGAAGCTATATCATATGTTTCGCATGGATTCGAAGATAAGCCTCCTACTTCGCATTGATTTGAAGCTAAATCATGTGTTTCGCATCGATTTGAAGCTAACTCGTTTGTTTCGCATGCAGTGGAAGCTGAACCATGTATATCACGAGTATTTGAAGCTATATCATATGTTTCGCATGGATTCGAAGGTAAGCCTTCCACTTCGCATTGATTTGAAGCTAAATCATGTGTTTCGCATGGATTTGAAGTTAACTCGTTTGTTTCGCATGCAGTAGAAGCTACATCATGTATATCACAAGTATTTGAAGCCAAACCATTTGCTTCGCATGGATTCGAATATCAGCCTTCTACTTCGCATTGATTTGAAGCTAAATCATGTGTTTCGCATGGATTTGAATCTAACTCGTTTGTTTCGCATGCTGTTGAAGTTAAATCATGTATATCACATGTATTTGAAGCTATATCATTTGTTTCGCATGGATTCGAAGATAACCCTTCTAATTCGCATTCATTGGAACCTAAATCATGTGTTTCGCATGGATTTGAAGCTAACTCGTTTGTTTCGCATGCTGTTGAAGCTAAATCATGTATATCACAAGTATTTGAAGTTAAACAATTTGTTTCGCATGGTTTCGAAGATAATCCATATACTTCGCATTGATTTGAAGCTAAATCATGTGTTTCGCATGGGTTTGAAGCTAATTCGTTTGTTTCGCCTGCATTTGAAGCTATATCACTTATATTCACAAGTATGTGAAGCTAAATCATTCGTTTCGCATGGATTTGAAGCTAAGCCATCAACTTCGCGTTGACTTGATGCTAAATCATGTGTTTCGCATGGATTTGAAGCTAACTCGTTTGTTTCGCATGCTGTTGAAGCTGAATCATGTATATCACAAGTATTTGTAGCTATATCATATGTTTCGCATGGATTCGAAGATAACCCTTCTAATTCGCATTGATTTGAAGCTAAATCATGTGTTTCGCATGGATTTGAAGCTAACTCGTTTGTTTCGCATGCAGTTGAAGCTGAATCATGAGTATCACAGGTATTTGAAGCTAATCTATTCGTTTCGCATGGATTCGAAGATAACCCTTCTTCTTCGCATTGATTTGAAGCTAAATCATGTGTTTCGCATGGGTTTGAAGCTAACTCGTTTATTTCGCATGCTGTTGAAGCTAAATCATGTATATCACAAGTATATGAAGCTAATCCATTTGTTTCGCATGGTTTCGAAGATAAGCCTTCTACTTAGCATTGATTTGAAGAAAAGTCATGTTTCTCGCTTGGACTTGAAGTTAACTCGTTTGCTTCGCATGCTGTTGAAGCTAAATCATGTATATCACAAGTATTTGAAGCTATATCATATGTTTCGCATGGATTCGAAGATAAGCCTCTTACTTCGCATTGATTTGAAGATAAATCATGTGTTTCGCATGGATTTGAATCTAACTCGTTTGTTTCGCATGCTGTTGGAACTAAATCATGTATATCACAAGTATTTGAAGCTAAACCATTTGAATCCCATGGATTTGAAGCTAAGCTTTCTACTTAGCATTGATTTGAAGATAAGTCATGTTTTTCGCTTGGACTTGAAGTTAACTCGTTTATTTCGCATGCTGTTGAAGCTCAATCATGTATACCACAAGTATATGAAGCTAATCCAATTGTTTCGCATGGATTCGAAGATAAGCCTTCTACTTCGCGTTGACTTGATGCTAAATCATGTGTTTCGCATGGATTTGAAGCTAACTCGTTTGTTTCGCATACTGTTGAAGCTGAATCATGTATACCACAAGTATTTGTAGCTATATCATATGTTTCGCATGGATTCGAAGATAACCCTTCTAATTCGCATTGATTTGAAGCTAAATCATGTGTTTCGCATGGATTTGAAGCTAACTCGTTTGTTTCGCATGCAGTTGAAGCTGAATCATGAATATCACAGGTATTTGAAACTAATCTAGTCGTTTCGCATGGATTCGAAGATAACCCTTCTTCTTCGCATTGATTTGAAGCTAAATCATGTGTTTCGCATGGGTTTGAAGCTAACTCGTTTATTTCGCATGCTGTTGAAGCTAAATCATGTATATCACAAGTATATGAAGCTAATCCATTTGTTTCGCATGGTTTCGAAGATAAGCCTTCTACTTCGCATTGATTTGAAGATAAATCATGTGTTTCGCATGGATTTGAATCTAACTCGTTTGTTTCGCATGCTGTTGGAACTAAATCATGTATATCACAAGTATTTGAAGCTATATCATTTGTTTCGCATTTATTCGAAGATAAGCCTTCTACTTCGCATTGATTTTAATCTAAATCATGTGTTTCGCATGGATTTGAAGCTAACTCGTTTGTTTCGCATGCAGTTGAAGCTGAATCATGTATATCACAAGTATTTGAAGCTAAACCATTTGATTCCCATGGATTTGAAGCTAAGCTTTCTACTTAGCGTTGATTTGAAGATAAATCATGTTTTTCGCTTGGACTTGAAGTTAACTCGTTTGCTTCGCATGCTGTTGAAGCTAAATCATGTATATCACAAGTATTTGAAGCTATATCATATGTTTCGCATGGATTCGAAGATAAGCCTTCTACTTCGCATTGATTTGAATATAAATCATGTGTTTCGCATGGATTTGAATCTAACTCGTTTGCCTCGCATGCTGTTGAAGCTAAATCATGTATATCACAAGTATTTGAAGCTATATCATATGTTTCGCATAGATTCGAAGATAACACTTCTAATTCGCATTGATTTGAATCTAAATCACGTGTTTCGCATGGATTTGAAGCTAACTCGTTTGTTTCGCATGCAGTTGAAGCTGAATCATGTATATCACAAGTAATAGAAGCTAAACTATTCGTTTCGCATCGATTCGAAGATAACCCTTCTTCTTCGCATTGATTTGAAGCTAGATCATGTGTTTCGCATGGATTTGAATCTAACTCGTTTATTTCGCATGCTGTTGAAGCTAAATCATGTATACCACAAGTATATGAAGCTAATCCAATTGTTTCGCATGGATTCGAACATAAGCCTTCTACTTCGCATTGATTTGAAGCTAAAGCATGTGTTTCGCATGAATTTGAATCTAACTCGTTTGTTTCGCATGCTGTTGAAGCTAAATCGTGTATATCACAAGTATTTGAAGCTATATCATATGTTTCGCATGGATTCGAAGATAAGCCTCCTACTTCGCATTGATTTGAAGCTAAATCATGTGTTTCGCATGGATTTGAAGCTAACTCGTTTGTTTCGCATGCAGTTGAATCTGAACCATGTATATCACAAGTATTTGAAGCTATATCATATGTTTCGCATGGATTCGAAGGTAAGCCGTCTACTTCGCATTGATTTGATGCTAAATCATGTGTTTCGCATGGATTTTAAGCTAACTCGTTTGTTTCGCATGCATTTGAAGCTGAATCATGTATATCACAAGTATTTGAAGCTAAACCATTTGAATCCCATGGATTTGAAGCTAAGCTTTCTACTTAGCATTGATTTGAAGGTAAATCATGTTTTTCGCTTGGACTTGAAGTTAACTCGTTTATTTCGCATGCTGTTGAAGCTAAATCATGTATACCACAAGTATATGATGCTAATCCAATTGTTTCGCATGGATTCGAAGATAAGCCTTCTACTTCGCATTGATTTGAAGCTAAATCATGTGTTTCGCATGGATTTGAATCTAACTCGTTTGTTTCGCATGCTGTTGAAGTTAAATCATGTATATCACATGTATTTGAAGCTATTTCATTTGTTTCGCATTTATTCGAAGATAAGCCTTCTACTTCGCATTGATTTTAATCTAAATCATGTGTTTCGCATGGATTTGAAGCTAACTCGTTTGTTTCGCATACAGTTGAAGCTGAATCATGTATATCACAAGTATTTGAAGCTAAACCATTTGATTCCCATGGATTTAAAGCTAAGCTTTATACTTAGCATTGATTTGAAGATAAATCATGTTTTTCGCTTGGACTTGAAGTTAACTCGTTTGCTTCGCATGCTGTTGAAGCTAAATCATGTATATCACAAGTATTTGAAGCTATATCATATGTTTCGCATGGATTCGAAGATAACACTTCTTCTTCGCATTGATTTGAAGCTAGATCATGTGTTTCGCATGGATTTGAATCTAACTCGTTTATTTCGCATGCTGTTGAAGCTAAATCATGTATACCACAAGTATATGAAGCTAATCCAATTGTTTCGCATGGATTCGAACATAAGCCTTCTACTTCGCATTGATTTGAAGCTAAATCATGTGTTTCGCATGGATTTGAATCTAACTCGTTTGTTTCGCATGCTGTTGAAGTTAAATCATGTATATCACATGTATTTGAAGCTATATCATATGTTTCGCATGGATTCGAAGATAACCCTTCTAATTCGCATTGATTTGAAGCTAAATCATGTGTTTCGCATGGATTTGAAGCTACACACGATTTTTTCGCATGCATTTGAAGCAATATCACTTGTATTCACAAGTATGTGAAGCTAAATCATTCGTTTCGCATGGATTTGAAGCTAAGCCATCAACTTCGCGTTGACTTGATGCTAAATCATGTGTTTCGCATGGATTTGAAGCTAACTCGTTTGTTTCGCATGCTGTTGAAGCTGAATCATGTATATCACAAGTATTTGTAGCTATATCATATGTTTCGCATGGATTCGAAGATAACCCTTCTAATTCGCATTGATTTGAAGCTAAATCATGTGTTTCGCATGGATTTGAAGCTAACTCGTTTGTTTCGCATGCAGTTGAAGCTGAATCATGAATATCACAGGTATTTGAAGCTAATCTATTCGTTTCGCATGGATTCGAAGATAACCCTTCTTCTTCGCATTGATTTGAAGCTAAATCAAGTGTTTCGCATGGGTTTGAAGCTAACTCGTTTATTTCGCATGCTGTTGAAGCTAAATCATGTATATCACAAGTATATGAAGCTAATCCATTTGTTTCGCATGGTTTCGAAGATAAGCCTTCTACTTCGCATTGATTTGAAGATAAATCATGTGTTTCGCATGGATTTGAATCTAACTCGTTTGTTTCGCATGCTGTTGGAACTAAATCATGTATATCACAAGTATTTGAAGCTATATCATTTGTTTCGCATTTATTCGAAGATAAGCCTTCTACTTCGCATTGATTTTAATCTAAATCATGTGTTTCGCATGGATTTGAAGCTAACTCGTTTGTTTCGCATGCAGTTGAAGCTGTATCATGTATATCAAAAGTATTTGAAGCTAAACCATTTGATTCCCATGGATTTGAAGCTAAGCTTTCTACTTAGCATTGATTTGAAGATAAATCATATTTTTCGCTTGGACTTGAAGTTAACTCGTTTGCTTCGCATGCTGTTGAAGCTAAATCATGTATATCACAAGTATTTGAAGCTATATCATATGTTTCGCATGGATTCGAAGATAAGCCTCCTACTTCGCATTGATTTGAAGATAAATCATGTGTTTCGCATGGATTTGAATCTAACTCGTTTGTTTCGCATGCTGTTGGAACTAAATCATGTATATCACAAGTATTTGAAGCTATATCATTTGTTTCGCATTTATTCGAAGATAAGAATTCTACTTCGCATTGATTTTAATCTAAATCATGTGTTTCGCATGGATTTGAAGCTAACTCGTTTGTTTCGCATGCAGTTGAAGCTGAATCATGTATATCACAAGTATTTGAAGCTAAACCATTTGAATCCCATGGATTTGAAGCTAAGCTTTCTACTTAGCATTGATTTGAAGATAAATCATGTTTTTCGCTTGGACTTGAAGTTAACTCGTTTATTTCGCATGCTGTTGATGCTCAATCATGTATACCACAAGTATATGAAGTTAATCCAATTGTTTCGCATGGATTCGAAGATAAGCCTTCTACTTCGCGTTGACTTGATGCTAAATCATGTGTTTCGCATGGATTTGAAGCTAACTCGTTTGTTTCGCATGCTGTTGAAGCTGAATCATGTATATCACAAGTATTTCGTAGCTATATCATATGTTTCGCATGCATTCGAAGATAACCCTTCTAATTCGCATTGTTTTGAAGCTAAATCATGTGTTTCGCATGGATTTGAAGCTAACTCGTTTGTTTCGCATGCAGTTGAAGCTGAATCATGAATATCACAGGTATTTGAAGCTAATCTATTCGTTTCGCATGGATTCGAAGACAACCCTTCTTCTTCGCATTGATTTGAAGCTAAATCATGTGTTTCGCATGGGTTTGAAGCTAACTCGTTTATTTCGCATGCTGTTGAAGCTAAATCATGTATATCGCAAGTATATGAAGCTAATCCAATTGTTTCGTATGGATTCGGACATAAGCCTTCTACTTCGCATTGATTTGAAGCTAAATCATGTGTTTCGCATGGATTTGAATCTAACTCGTTTGTTTCGCATGCTGTTGAAGCTAAATCGTGTATATCACAAGTATTTGAAGCTATATCATATGTTTCGCATGGATTCGAAGATAAGCCTCCTACTTCGCATTGATTTGAAGCTAAATCATGTGTTTCGCATCGATTTGAAGCTAACTCGTTTGTTTCGCATGCAGTGGAAGCTGAACCATGTATATCACGAGTATTTGAAGCTATATCATATGTTTCGCATGGATTCGAAGGTAAGCCTTCCACTTCGCATTGATTTGAAGCTAAATCATGTGTTTCGCATGGATTTGAAGTTAACTCGTTTGTTTCGCATGCAGTAGAAGCTACATCATGTATATCACAAGTATTTGAAGCCAAACCATTTGCTTCGCATGGATTCGAATATCAGCCTTCTACTTCGCATTGATTTGAAGCTAAATCATGTGTTTCGCATGGATTTGAATCTAACTCGTTTGTTTCGCATGCTGTTGAAGTTAAATCATGTATATCACATGTATTTGAAGCTATATCATTTGTTTCGCATGGATTCGAAGATAACCCTTCTAATTCGCATTCATTGGAACCTAAATCATGTGTTTCGCATGGATTTGAAGCTAACTCGTTTGTTTCGCATGCTGTTGAAGCTAAATCATGTATATCACAAGTATTTGAAGTTAAACAATTTGTTTCGCATGGTTTCGAAGATAATCCATATACTTCGCATTGATTTGAAGCTAAATCATGTGTTTCGCATGGGTTTGAAGCTAATTCGTTTGTTTCGCCTGCATTTGAAGCTATATCACTTATATTCACAAGTATGTGAAGCTAAATCATTCGTTTCGCATGGATTTGAAGCTAAGCCATCAACTTCGCGTTGACTTGATTCTAAATCATGTGTTTCGCATGGATTTGAAGCTAACTCGTTTGTTTCGCATGCTGTTGAAGCTGAATCATGTATATCACAAGTATTTGTAGCTATATCATATGTTTCGCATGGATTCGAAGATAACCCTTCTAATTCGCATTGATTTGAAGCTAAATCATGTGTTTCGCATGGATTTGAAGCTAACTCGTTTGTTTCGCATGCAGTTGAAGCTGAATTATGAGTATCACAGGTATTTGAAGCTAATCTATTCGTTTCGCATGGATTCGAAGATAACCCTTCTTCTTCGCATTGATTTGAAGCTAAATCATGTGTTTCGCATGGGTTTGAAGCTAACTCGTTTATTTCGCATGCTGTTGAAGCTAAATCATGTATATCACAAGTATATGAAGCTAATCCATTTGTTTCGCATGGTTTCGAAGATAAGCCTTCTACTTAGCATTGATTTGAAGATAAATCATGTTTCTCGCTTGGACTTGAAGTTAACTCGTTTGCTTCGCATGCTGTTGAAGCTAAATCATGTATATCACAAGTATTTGAAGCTATATCATATGTTTCGCATGGATTCGAAGATAAGCCTCCTACTTCGCATTGATTTGAAGATAAATCATGTGTTTCGCATGGATTTGAATCTAACTCGTTTGTTTCGCATGCTGTTGGAACTAAATCATGTATATCACAAGTATTTGAAGCTATATCATTTGTTTCGCATTTATTCGAAGATAAGAATTCTACTTCGCATTGATTTTAATCTAAATCATGTGTTTCGCATGGATTTGAAGCTAACTCGTTTGTTTCGCATGCTGTTGAAGCTGAATCATGTATACCACAAGTATTTGTAGCTATATCATATGTTTCGCATGGATTCGAAGATAACCCTTCTAATTCGCATTGATTTGAAGCTAAATCATGTGTTTCGCATGGATTTGAAGCTAACTCGTTTGTTTCGCATGCAGTTGAAGCTGAATCATGAATATCACAGCTATTTGAAACTAATCTAGTCGTTTCGCATGGTTTCGAAGATAAGCCTTTCTACTTCGCGTTAACTTGATGCTAAATCATGTGTTTCGCATGGATTTGAAGCTAACTCGTTTGTTCGCATGCTGTTGAAGCTGAATCATGTATACCACAAGTATTTGTAGCTATATCATATGTTTCGCATGGATTCGAAGATAAACCCTTCTAATTCGCATTGATTTGAAGCTAAATCATGTGTTTCGCAAGGATTTGAAGCTAACTCGTTTGTTTCGCATGCAGTTGAAGCTAACTCGTTTGTTTCGCATGCAGTTGAAGCTGAATCTTGAATATCACAGGTATTTGAAACTAATCTAGTCGTTTCGCATGGATTCGAAGATAACCCTTCTTCTTCGCATGATTTGAAGCTAAATCATGTGTTTCGCATGGGTTTGAAGCTAACTCGTTTATTTCGCATGCTGTTGAAGCTAAATCATGTATATCACAAGTATATGAAGCTAATCCATTTGTTCGCATGGTTTCGAAGATAAGCCTTCTACTTCGCATTGATTTGAAGATAAATCATGTGTTTCGCATGGATTTGAATCTAACTCGTTTGTTTCGCATGCTGTTGGAACTAAATCATGTATATCACAAGTATTTGAAGCTATATCATTTGTTTCGCATTTATTCGAAGATAAGTCTTCTACTTCGCATTGATTTTAATCTAAATCATGTGTTTCGCATGGATTTGAAGCTAACTCGTTTGTTTCGCATGCAGTTGAAGCTGAATCATGTATATCACAAGTATTTGAAGCTAAACATTTGATTCCATGCATTTGAAGCTAAGCTTTCTACTTAGCGTTGATTTGAAGATAAATCATGTTTTTCGCTTGGACTTGAAGTTAACTCGTTTGCTTCGCATGCTGTTGAAGCTAAATCATGTATATCACAAGTATTTGAAAGCTATATCATATGTTTCGCATGGATTCGAAGATAAGCCTTCTACTTCGCATTGATTTGAATATAAATCATGTGTTTCGCATGGATTTGAATCTAACTCGTTTGCCTCGCATGCTGTTGAAGCTAAATCATGTATATCACAAGTATTTGAAGCTATATCATATGTTTCGCATAGATTCGAAGATAACACTTCTAATTCGCATTGATTTGAATCTAAATCACGTGTTTCGCATGGATTTGAAGCTAACTCGTTTGTTTCGCATGCAGTTGAAGCTGTATCATGTATATTCACAAGTAATTGAAGCTAAACTATTCGTTTCGCATCGATTCGAAGATAACCCTTCTTCTTCGCATTGATTTGAAGCTAGATCATGTTGTTCGCATGGATTTGAATCTAACTCGTTTATTTCGCATGCTGTTGAAGCTAAATCATGTATACCACAAGTATATGAAGCTAATCACAATTGTTTCGCATGGATTCGAACATAAGCCTTCTACTTCGCATTGATTTGAAGCTAAAATCATGTGTTTCGCATGAATTTGAATCTAACTCGTTTGTTTCGCATGCTGTTGAAGCTAAATCGTGTATATCACAAGTATTTGAAGCTATATCATATGTTTCGCATGGATTCGAAGATAAGCCTCCTACTTCGCATTGATTGAAGCTAAATCATGTGTTTCGCATGGATTTGAAGCTAACTCGTTTGTTTTCGCATGCAGTTGAATCTGAACCATGTATATCACAAGTATTTGAAGCTATATCATATGTTTCGCATGGATTCGAAGGTAAGCCGTCTACTTCGCATTGATTTGTGCTAAATCATGTGTTTCGCATGGATTTTAAGCTAACTCGTTTGTTTCGCATGCATTTGAAGCTGAATCATGTATATCACAAGTATTTGAAGCTAAACCATTTGAATCCCATGGATTTGAAGCTAAGCTTTCTACCTTAGCATTGATTTGAAGGTAAATCATGTTTTTCGCTTGGACTTGAAGTTAACTCGTTTATTTCGCATGCTGTTGAAGCTAATTCATGTATACCACAAGTATATGATGCTAATCCAATTGTTTCGCATGGATTCGAAGATAAGCCTTCTACTTCGCATTGATTTGAAGCTAAATCATGTGTTTCGCATGGATTTGAATCTAACTCGTTTGTTTCGCATGCTGTTGAAGTTAAATCATGTATATCACATGTATTTGAAGCTATTTCATTTGTTTCGCATTTATTCGAAGATAAGGCCTTCTACTTCGCATTGATTTTAATCTAATCATGTGTTTCGCATGGATTTGAAGCTAACTCGTTTGTTTCGCATACAGTTGAAGCTGAATCATGTATATCACCAAGTATTTGAAGCTAAACCATTTGATTCCCATGGATTTAAAGCTAAGCTTTATACTTAGCATTGATTTGAAGATAAATCATGTTTTTCGCTTGGACTTGAAGTTAACTCGTTTGCTTCGCATGCTGTTGAAGCTAAATCATGTATATCACAAGTATTTGAAGCAATATCATATGTTTCGCATGGATTCGAAGATAACACTTCTTCTTCGCATTGATTTGAAGCTAGATCATGTGTTTCGCAATGATTTGAATCTAACTCGTTTATTTCGCATGCTGTTGAAGCTAAATCATGTATACCACAAGTATAATGAAGCTAATCAATTGTTTCGCATGGATTCGAACATAAGCCTTCTACTTCGCATTGATTTGAAGCTAAATCATGTGTTTCGCATGAATTTGAATCTAACTCGTTTGTTTCGCATGCTATCGAAGCTAAATCGTGTATATCACAAGTATTTGAAGCTATATCATATGTTCGCATGGATTCGAAGATAAGCCTCCTACTTCGCATTGATTGAAGCTAAATCATGTGTTCGCATGGATTTGAAGCTAACTCGTTTGTTTCGCATGCAGTTGAATCTGAACCATGTATATCACAAGTATTTGAAGCGATATCATATGTTTCGCATGGATTCGAAGGTAAGCCGTCTACTTCGCATTGATTTGATGCTAAATTATGTGTTTCCCATGGATTTGAAGCTAACTCGTTTGTTTCGCATGCAGTTGAAGCTATATCATGTATATCACAAGTATTTGAAGCTAAACCATTTGTTTCGCATGGATTCGAAGATAAGCCTCCCCTACTTCGCATTGATTGAAACTAAATCATGTGTTTCGCACGGATTTGAATCTAACTCGTTTTGTTTCGCACGCTGTTCAAGCTAAATCAAGTGTAATCACAAGTATTTGAAGCTAAACCATTTGCTTCGCATGTATTCGTAGATCGGCCTTCTACTTCGCAGTTATTAGATGCTAAATCATGTGTTTTGCATGGATTTGAAGCTAACTCGTTTGTTTCGCATGCTGTTGAAGCTAAATCATGTATATTACAAGTATTTGAAGCTAAAGCATTTGTTTCGCATGGATTCGAATATCAGCCTTCTACTTCGTATTGATTTGAAGTTAAATCATATGCTTCGCATGGATTTGAAGCTAACTCGTTTGTTTTGTTTGTAGTTGAAGCTAAATCATGTATATCACAGGTATATCAAGGTAATCCATTTGTGCCGCATTTATTCGAAGCTAAGCCTTCTACTTCGCATTGATTTGAGGCTAAATCATGTGTTTCGCTTTGATTTGAAGCTAACTCATTTGTTTCGCATGCGGTTGAAACTAAATCATGTATATCACAAGTATTTGAAGCTATATCATACGTTTCGCATGGATTCCAAGATAACCCTTCTAATTCGTATTGATTTGAAGCTAATTCATGTGTTTCGCATGGATTTGAAGCTAACTCGTTTCTTTCGTATGCTGTTGAAGCTAAATCATGTATATCACAAGTATTTGAAAGCTAAACCATTTGCTTCGCATGGATTCGAAGATCAGCCTTCTACATCGCATTGATTTGATGCTAAATCATTTGTTTCGCAAGGATTTGAAGCTAACTCGTTTGTTTCGCATGCTGTTGAAGCTAAATCATGTATATCACAAGTATTTGAAGCTAAACCACTTGTATCGCATGGAATCGAAGATTAAGCCACCTATTTCGCATTGATTTGAAGCAAAATCATGTGTTTCTCATGGATTTGAAGCTGACTCGTTTATTTCGCATGCTGTTGAAGCTAAATCATGTAAATCACAAGTATTTGAAGCTAAACCATTTGCTTCCCATGGATTCGAAGATCAGCCTTCTACTTCGCATTGATTTGAGGCTAAATCATGTGTTTCGCTTGATTTGAAGCTAACTCATTTGTTTCGCATGCGGTTGA
This sequence comes from Megalopta genalis, assembly GCF_051020955.1. NCBI lineage: Eukaryota > Metazoa > Arthropoda > Insecta > Hymenoptera > Halictidae > Megalopta > Megalopta genalis. The sequence continues at coordinate 24,949 of NW_027476703.1, read as the reverse complement.
AACTAAATCATGTATATCACAAGTATGTGAAGCTATATCATACGTTTTCGCATGGATTCCAAGATAACCCTTCTAATTCGTATTGATTTGAAGCTAATTCATGTGTTTCGCATGGATTTGAAGCTAACTAGTTTCTTTCGCATGCTGTTGAAGCTAAAATCATGTATATCACAAGTATTTGAAGCTAAACCATTTGCATCGCATGGATTCGAAGATCAGCCTTCTACTTCGCATTGATTTGATGCTAAATCAATTGTTTCGCAAGGATTTGAAGCTAACTCGTTTGTTTCGCATGCTGTTGAAGCTAAATCATGTATATCACAAGTATTTGAAGCTAAACCATTTGTATCGCATGGAATCGAAGATAAGCCACCTACTTCGCATTGATTTGAAGCAAAAATCATGTGATTCTTATGGATTGAAGCTGACTCGTTTATTTCGCATGCTGTTGAAGCTAAATCAAGTGTATCACAAGTATTTGAAGATAACAATTTGCTTCGCATGGATTCAAAGATCAGCCTTCTACTTCGCATTGATTAGATGCTAAAACATGTGTTTCGAATGGATTTGAAGCTAACTCGTTTGTTTCACCCTGCATTTGAAGCTATATCACTTATATTCTCAAGTATGTGAAGCTAAATCATTCGTTTCGCATGGATTTGAAGCTAAGCCCGTCAACTTCGCGTTTGACTTGATGATAAATCATGTTTTTCGCTTAGACTTGAAGCTAACTCGTTTGTTTCGCATGCTGTTGAAGCTAATCATGTATATCACAAGTATTTGAAGCTAAGTCATTTGTTTCGCATGGATTCGAAGATTAGCCTTCCACATTGCATTGATTTGAAGCTAAATCATGTGTTTCGCATGGAGTTGTATCGAACTCGTTTGTTTCGCATGCTGTTGAAGCTAAATCATGTATATCACAAGTATTTGAAGCTAAACTATTCGTTTCGCATGGATTCGAAGATAAGCCTTCCACTTCGCATTGATTTGAAGCTAAATCATGTGTTTCGCATGGATTTGCAGTTAACTCGTTTGTTTCGCTTGCAGTTAAAAGCTATATCATGTATATCACAAGTATTTGAAGCTAAACAATTTGTTTCGCATGGATTCGAAGATATGCCTCCTACTTCGCATTGTTTTGAAGCTAAAATCATGTGTTCGCATGAATTTGAAGCTAACTCGTTTGTTTCGCATGCTGTTGAAGCTAAATCATGTATATCACAAGTATTTGAATCTATATCATATGTTTCGCATGGATTTGAAGCTGACTCGTTTGTTTCTCATGCTGTTGAAGCTAAATCATGTATACCACAAGTATTTGAAGCTAAAACCATTTGTTTCGCATTGATTCGAAGATAAGCCTTCCACTTCGCATTGATTTGATGCTAAATCATGAGTTTCCGCATGGATTTTAAGCAAACTCGTTGTTTCGCATGCTGTTGAAGCTAAATCAAGTGTATCACAAGTATTAGAAGCTAAACCATTTGTTTCGCATGGATTCGAAGATCAGTCTTCTACTTCGCATTGATTAGATGCTAAATCATGTGTTTCGAATGGATTTGAAGCTAACTCGTTTGTTTCGCATGCTGTTGAAGCTAAATCATGTATATCACAAGTATTTGAAGATATATCATACGTTTCGCATGGATTCCAAGATAACCCTTCTAATTCGTATTGATTTGAAGCTAATTCATGTGTTTCGCATGGATTTGAAGCCTAACTCGTTTCTTTCGTATGCTGTTGAAGCTAAATCATGTATATCACAAGTATTTGAAGCTAAACCATTTGCTTCGCATGGATTCGAAGGATCAGCCTTCTACATCGCATTGATTTGATGCTAAATCATTTGTTTCGCAAGGATTTGAAGCTAACTCGTTTGTTTCGCATGCTGTTGAAGCTAAATCATGTATATAGCTTCAACAGCATGCGAAACAAACGAGTTAGCTTCAAATCCTTGCGAAACAAATGATTTAGCATCAAATCAATGCGATGTAGAAGGCTGATCTTCGAATTCCATGCGAAGCAAATGGTTTAGCTTCAAATACTTGTGATATACATGATTTAGCTTCAACAGCATACGAAAGAAACGAGTTAGCTTCAAATCCATGCGAAACACATGAATTAGCTTCAAATCAATACGAATTAGAAGGGGTTATCTTGGAATCCATGCGAAACGTATGATATATCTTCAAATACTTGTGATATACATGATTTAGCTTCAACAGCATGCGAAACAAACGAGTTAGCTTCAAATCCATTCGAAAACACATGATTTAGCATCTAATCAATGCGAAGTAGAAGACTGATCTTCGAATCCATGCGAAACAAATGGTTTAGCTTCTAATACTTGTGATACACTTGATTTAGCTTCAACAGCATGCGAAACAAACGAGTTTGGCTAAAATCCATGCGAAACTCATGATTTAGCATCAAATCAATGCGAAGTGGAAGGCTTATCTTCGAATCAATGCGAAACAAATGGTTTAGCTTCAAATACTTGTGGTATACATGATTTAGCTTCAACAGCATGAGAAACAAACGAGTCAGCTTCAAATCCATGCGAAACATATGATATAGATTCAAATACTTGTGATATACATGATTTAGCTTCAACAGCATGCGAAACAAACGAGTTTAGCTTCAAATTCATGCGAACACATGATTTAGCTTCAAAACAATGCGAAGTAGGAGGCATATCTTCGAATCCATGCGAAACAAATTGTTTAGCTTCAAATTACTTGTGATATACATGATATAGCTTTAACTGCAAGCGAACAAACGAGTTAACTGCAAATCCATGCGAACACATGATTTAGCTTCAAATCAATGCGAAGTGGAAGGCTTATCTTCGAATCCATGCGAAACGAATAGTTTAGCTTCAAATACTTGTGATATACATGATTTAGCTTCAACAGCATGCGAAACAAACGAGTTCGATACAACTCCCATGCGAAACACATGATTTAGCTTCAAATCAATTGCAATGTGGAAGGGCTAATCTTCGAATCCATGCGAAAACAAATGACTTAGCTTCAAATACTTGTGATATACATGATTTAGCTTCAACAGCATGCGAAAACAAACGAGTTAGCTTCAAGTCCTAAGCGAAAAACATGATTTATCATCAAGTTCAACGCGAAGTTGACGGCTTAGCTTCAAATCCATGCGAAACGAATGATTTAGCTTCACATACTTGAGAATATAAGTGATATAGCTTCAAATGCAGGTGAAACAAACGAGTTAGCTTCAAATCCATTCGAAACACATGTTTTAGCATCTAATCAATGCGAAGTAGAAGGCTGATCTTTGAATCCATGCGAAGCAAATTGTTAATCTTCAAATACTTGTGATACACTTGATTTAGCTTCAACAGCATGCGAAAATAAACGAGTCAGCTTCAAATCCATAAGAATCACATGATTTTGCTTCAAATCAATGCGAAGTAGGTGGCTTATCTTCGATTCCATGCGATACAAATGGTTTAGCTTCAAATACTTGTGATATACATGATTAGCTTCAACAGCATGCGAAACAAACGAGTTAGCTTCAAATCCTTGCGAAACAAATGATTTAGCATCAAATCAATGCGAAGTAGAAGGCTGATCTTCGAATCCATGCGATGCAAATGGTTTAGCTTCAAATACTTGTGATATAACATGATTTAGCTTCAACAGCATGCGAAAGAAACTAGTTAGCTTCAATCCATGCGAAACACATGAATTAGCTTCAAATCAATACGAATTAGAAGGGTTATCTTGGGAATCCATGCGAACGTATGATATAGCTTCACATACTTGTGATATACATGATTTAGTTTCAACCGCATGCGAAACAAATGAGTTAGCTTCAAATCAAAGCGAAACACATGATTTAGCCTCAAATCAATGCGAAGTAGAAGGCTGATCTTCGAATCCATGGGAAGCAAATGGTTTAGCTTCAAATACTTGTGATATACATGATTTAGCTTCAACAGCATGCGAAATAAACGAGTCAGCTTCAAATCCATGAGAAACACATGATTTTGCTTCAAATCAATGCGAAATAGGTGGCTTATCTTCGATTCCATGCGATACAAGTGGTTTAGCTTCAAATACTTGTGATATACATGATTTTAGCTTCAACAGCATGCGAAACAAACGAGTTAGCTTCAAATCCTGCGAAACAAATGATTTAGCATCAAATCAATGCGATGTAGAAGGCTGATCTTCGAATCCATGCGAAGCAAATGGTTTAGCTTCAAATACTTGTGATATACATGAATTTAGCTTCAACAGCATACGAAAGAAACGAGTTAGCTTCAAATCCATGCGAAACACATGAATTAGCTTCAAATCAATACGAATTAGAAGGGTTATCTTGGAATCCATGCGAAACGTATGATATAGCTTCAATACTTGTGATATACATGATTTAGTTTCAACCGCATGCGAAACAAATGAGTTAGCTTCAAATCAAAGCGAAACACATGATTTAGCCTCAAATCAATGCGAAGTAGAAGGCTTAGCTTCGAATAAATGCGGCACAAATGGATTACCTTGATATACCTGTGATATACATGATTTAGCTTCAACTACAAACCAAAACAAACGAGTTAGCTTCAAATCCATGCGAAGCATATGATTTAACTTCAAATCAATACGAAGTAGAAGGCTGATATTCGAATCCATGCGAAACAAATGCTTTAGCTTCAAATACTTGTAATATACATGATTTAGCTTCAACAGCATGCGAAACAAACGAGTTAGCTTCAAATCCATGCAAAAACACATGATTTAGCATCTAATAACTGCGAAGTAGAAGGCCGATCTACGATACATGCGAAGCAAATGGTTTAGCTTCAAATACTTGTGATACACTTGATTTAGCTTGAACAGCGTGCGAAACAAACGAGTTAGATTCAAATCCGTGCGAACACATGATTTAGTTTCAAATCAATGCGAAGTAGGAGGCTTATCTTCGAATCCATGCGAAAACAAATGGTTTAGCTTCAAATACTTGTGATATACATGATATAGCTTCAACTGCATGCGAAACAAACGAGTTAGCTTTCAATCCATGGGGAAACACATAATTTAGCATCAAATCAATGCGAAGTAGACGGCTTACCTTCGAATCCATGCGAAACATATGATATCGCTTCAAATACTTGTGATATACATGGTTCAGATTCAACTGCATGCGAAACAAACGAGTTAGCTTCAAATCCATGCGAAACACATGATTTAGCTTCAAATCAATGCGAAGTAGGAGGCTTATCTTCGAATCCATGCGAAACATATGATATAGCTTCAATACTTGTGATATACACGATTTAGCTTCGATAGCATGCGAAACAAACGAGTTAGATTCAAATTCATGCGAAACACATGATTTAGCTTCAAATCAATGCGAAGTAGAAGGCTTATGTTCGAATCCATGCGAAACAATTGGATTAGCTTCAATATACTTGTGGTATACATGATTTAGCTTCAACAGCATGCGAAATAAACGAGTTAGATTCAAATCCATGCGAAACACATGATCTAGCTTCAAATCAATGCGAAGGAAGAAGTGTTATCTTCGAATCCATGCGAAACATATGATATAGCTTCAAATACTTGTGATATACATGATTAGCTTCTAACAGCATGCGAAGCAAACGAGTTAAACTTCAAGTCCAAGCGAAAAACATGATTTATCTTCAAATCAATGCTAAGTAATAAAGCTTAGCTTTAAATCCATGGGAATCAAATGGTTTTAGCTTCAAATACTTGTGATATACATGATTCCAGCTTCAACTGTATGCGAAACAAACGAGTTTAGCTTCAAATCCATGCGAAACACATGATTTAGATTAAAATCAATGCGAAGTAGAAGGCTTATCTTCGAATAAATGCGAAACAAAAATGAAATAGCTTCAAATACATGTGATATACATGATTTAACTTCAACAGCATGCGAAACAAACGAGTTAGATTCAAATCCATGCGAAACACATGATTTAGCTTCAAATCAATGCGAAGTAGAAGGCTTATCTTCGAATCCATGCGAAACAATTGGATTAGCATCATATACTTGTGGTATACATGATTTAGCTTCAACAGCATGCGAAATAAACGAGTTAACTTCAAGTCCAAGCGAAAAACATGATTTACCTTCAAATCAATGCTAAGTAGAAAGCTTAGCTTCAAATCCATGGGATTCAAATGGTTTTTAGCTTCAAATACTTGTGATATACATGATTCAGCTTCAAATGCATGCGAAACAAACGAGTTAGCTTAAAATCCATGCGAAACACATGATTTAGCATCAAATCAATGCGAAGTAGACGGCTTACCTTCGAATCCATGCGAAACATATGATATAGCTTCAAATACTTGTGATATACATGGTTCAGATTCAACTGCATGCGAAACAAACGAGTTAGCTTCAAATCCATGCGAAACACATGATTTAGCTTCAAATCAATGCGAAGTAGGAGGCTTATCTTCGAATCCATGCGAAACATATGATATAGCTTCAAATACTTGTGATATACACGATTTAGCTTCAACAGCATGCGAAACAAACGAGTTAGATTCAAATTCATGCGAAACACATGATTTAGCTTCAAATCAATGCGAAGTAGAAGCTTATGTTCGAATCCATGCGAAACAATTGGATTAGCTTCATATACTTGTGGTATACATGATTTAGCTTCAACAGCATGCGAAAATAACGAGTTAGATTCAAATCCATGCGAAACACATGATCTAGCTTCAAATCAATGCGAAGAAGAAGGGTTATCTTCGAATCGATGCGAAACGAATAGTTTAGCTTCAATTACTTGTGATATACATGATACAGCTTCAACTGCATGCGAAACAAACGAGTTAGCTTCAAATCCATGCGAAACACGTGATTTAGATTCAAATCAATGCGAATTAGAAGTGTTATCTTCGAATCTATGCGAAACATATGATATAGCTTCAAATACTTGTGATATACATGATTTAGCTTCAACAGCATGCGAGGCCAAACGAGTTAGATTCAAATCCATGCGAAACACATGATTTATATTCAAATCAATGCGAAGTAGAAGGCTTATCTTCGAATCCATGCGAAACATATGATATAGCTTCAAATACTTGTGATATACATGATTTAGCTTCAACAGCATGCGAAGCAAACGAGTTAACTTCAAGTCCAAGCGAAAAACATGATTTATCTTCAAATCAACGCTAAGTAGAAAGCTTAGCTTCAAATGCATGGGAATCAAATGGTTTAGCTTCAAATACTTGTGATCATACATGATTCAGCTTCAACTGCATGCGAAACAAACGAGTTAGGCTTCAAATCCATGCGAAACACATGATTTAGATTAAAATCAATGCGAAGTAGAAGACTTATCTTCGAATAAATGCGAAACAAATGATATAGCTTCAAATACTTGTGATATACATGATTTAGTTCCAACAGCATGCGAAACAAACGAGTTAGATTTCAAATCCATGCGAAACACATGATTTATCTTCAAATCAATGCGAAGTAGAAGGCTTATCTTCGAAACCATGCGAAACAAATGGAATTAGCTTCATATACTTGTGATATACATGATTTAGCTTCAACAGCATGCGAAATAAACGAGTTAGCTTCAAACCCATGCGAAACACATGATTTAGCTTCAAATCAATGCGAAGAAGAAGGGTAATCTTCGAATCCATGCGAAACGACTAGATTAGTTTCAAATACCTGTGATATCAAGATTCAGCTTCAACTGCATGCGAAACAAACGAGTTAGCTTCAACTGCATGCGAAACAAACGAGTTAGCTTCAAATACATGCGAAACACATGATTTAGCTTCAAATCAATGCGAATTAGAAGGGTTATCTTCGAATCCATGCGAAACATATGATATAGCTACAAATACTTGTGGTATACATGATTCAGCTTCAACAGCATGCGAAACAAAACCGAGTTAGCTTCAAATCCATGCGAAACACATGATTTAGCATCAAGTTAACGCGAAGTAGAAGGCTTATCTTCGAATCCATGCCGAAACGACTAGATTAGTTTCAAATAGCTGTGATATTCATGATTCAGCTTCAACTGCATGCGAAACAAACGAGTTAGCTTCAAATCCATGCGAAACACATGATTTAGCTTCAATCAATGCGAATTAGAAGGGTTATCTTCGAATCCATGCGAAACATATGATATAGCTACAAATACTTGTGGTATACATGATTCAGCTTCAACAGCATGCGAAACAAACGAGTTAGCTTCAAATCCATGCGAAACACAATGATTTAGATTTAAAATCAATGCGAAGTAGAATTCTTATCTTCGAATAAATGCGAAACAAATGATATAGCTTCAAATACTTGTGATATACATGATTTAGTTCCAACAGCATGCGAAAACAAACGAGTTAGATTCAAATCCATGCGAAACACATGATTTATCTTCAAATCAATGCGAAGTAGGAGGCTTATCTTCGAATCCATGCGAAACATATGATATAGCTTCAAATACTTGTGATATACATGATTTAGCTTCAACAGCATGCGAAGCAAACGAGTTAACTTCAAGTCCAAGCGAGAAGAACATGATTTATCTTCAAATCAATGCTAAGTAGAAGGCTTATCTTCGAAACCTGCGAAACAAATGGATTAGCTTCATATACTTGTGATATACATGATTTAGCTTCAACAGCATGCGAAATAAACGAGTTAGCTTCAAACCCATGCGAAACACATGATTTAGCTTCAAATCAATGCGAAGAAGAAGGGTTATCTTCGAATCCATGCGAAACGAATAGATTAGCTTCAAATACCTGTGATACTCATAATTCAGCTTCAACTGCATGCGAAACAAACGAGTTAGCTTCAAATCCATGCGAAACACATGATTTAGCTTCAAATCAATGCGAATTAGAAGGGTTATCTTCGATCCATGCGAAACATATGATATAGCTACAAATACTTGTGATATACATGATTCAGCTTCAACAGCATGCGAACAAACGAGTTAGCTTCAAATCCATGCGAAACACATGATTTAGAATCAAGTCAACGCGAAGTTGATGGCTTAGCTTCAAATCCATGCGAAACGAATGATTTAGCTTCACATACTTGTGAATATAAGTGATATAGCTTCAAATGCAGGCGAAACAAACGAATTAGCTTCAAACCCATGCGAAACACATGATTTAGCTTCAAATCAATGCGAAGTATATGGATTATCTTCGAAACCATGCGAAACAAATTGTTTAACTTCAAATACTTGTGATATACATGATTTAGCTTCAACAGCATGCGAAACAAACGAGTTAGCTTCAAATCCATGCGAAACACATGATTTAGGTTCCAATGAATGCGAATTAGAAGGGTTATCTTCGAATCCATGCGAAACAATGATATAGCTTCAAATACATGTGATATACATGATTTAACTTCAACAGCATGCGAAACAAACGAGTTAGATTCAAATCCATGCGAAACACATGATTTAGCTTCAAATCAATGCGAGTAGAAGCTGATATTCGAATCCATGCGAAGCAAATGGTTTGGCTTCAAATACTTGTGATATACATGATGTAGCTTTCTACTGCATGCGAAACAAACGAGTTAACTTCAAATCCATGCGAAACACATGATTTAGCTTCAAATCAATGCGAAGTGGAAGGCTTACCTTCGAATCCATGCGAAACATATGATATAGCTTCAAATACTCGTGATATACATGGTTCAGCTTCCACTGCATGCGAAACAAACGAGTTAGCTTCAAATCGATGCGAAAACACATGATTTAGCTTCAAATCAATGCGAAGTAGGAGGGCTTATCTTCGAATCCATGCGAAACATATGATATAGCTTCAAATACTTGTGATATACACGATTTAGCTTCAACAGCATGCGAAACAAACGAGTTAGATTCAAATCCATGCGAAACACATGATTTAGCTTCAATCAATGCGAAGTAGAAGGCTTATGTCCGAATCCATACGAAACAATTGGATTAGCTTCATATACTTGCGATATACATGATTTAGCTTCAACAGCATGCGAAATAAACGAGTTAGCTTCAAACCCATGCGAAACACATGATTTAGCTTCAAATCAATGCGAAGAAGAAGGGTTGTCTTCGAATCCATGCGAAACGAATAGATTAGCTTCAAATACCTGTTGATATTCATGATTCAGCTTCAACTGCATGCGAAACAAACGAGTTAGCTTCAAATCCATGCGAAAACACATGATTTAGCTTCAAAACAATGCGAATTAGAAGGGTTATCTTCGAATGCATGCGAAACATATGATATAGCTACGAATACTTGTGATATACATGATTCAGCTTCAACAGCATGCGAAACAAACGAGTTAGCTTCAAATCCATGCGAAACACATGATTTAGCATCAAGTCAACGCGAAGTAGAAGGGCTTATCTTCGAATCCATGCGAACAATTGGATTAACTTCATATACTTGTGGTATACATGATTGAGCATCAACAGCATGCGAAATAAACGAGTTAACTTCAAGTCCAAGCGAAAAACATGATTTATCTTCAAATCAATGCTAAGTAGAAAGCTTAGCTTCAAATCCATGGGATTCAAATGGTTTTAGCTTCAAATACTTGTGATATACATGATTCAGCTTCAACTGCATGCGAAACAAACGAGTTAGCTTCAAATCCATGCGAAACACATGATTTAGATTAAAATCAATGCGAAGTAGAATTCTTATCTTCGAATAAATGCGAAACAAATGATATAGCTTCAAATACTTGTGATATACATGATTTTAGTTCCAACAGCATGCGAAACAAACGAGTTAGATTCAAATCCATGCGAAACACATGATTTATCTTCAAATCAATGCGAAGTAGGAGGCTTATCTTCGAATCCATGCGAAACATATGATATAGCTTCAAATACTTGTGATATACATGATTTTAGCTTCAACAGCATGCGAAGCAAACGAGTTAACTTCAAGTCCAAGCGAAAAATATGATTTAATCTTCAAATCAATGCTAAGTAGAAAGCTTAGCTTCAAATCCATGGGAATCAAATGGTTTAGCTTCAAATACTTTTGATATACATGATACAGCTTCAACTGCATGCGAAACAAACGAGTTAGCTTCAAATCCATGCGAAACACATGATTTAGATTAAAAATCAATGCGAAGTAGAAGGCTTATCTTCGAATAAATGCGAAACAAATGATATAGCTTCAAATACTTGTGATATACATGATTTAGTTCCAACAGCATGCGAAACAAACGAGTTAGATTCAAATCCATGCGAAACACATGATTTTATCTTCAAATCAATGCGAAGTAGAAGGCTTATCTTCGAAACCATGCGAAACAAAAGGATTAGCTTCATATACTTGTGATATACATGATTTAGCTTCAACAGCATGCGAAATAAACGAGTTTAGCTTCAAACCCATGCGAAACACTTGATTTAGCTTCAAATCAATGCGAAGAAGAAGGGTTATCTTCGAATCCATGCGAAACGAATAGATTAGCTTCAAATACTGTGATATTCATGATTCAGCTTCAACTGCATGCGAAACAAACGAGTTAGCTTCAAATCCATGCGAAACACATGATTTAGCTTCAAAATCAATGCGAATTAGAAGGGTTATCTTCGAATCCATGCGAAACATATGATATAGCTACAAATACTTGTGATATACATGATTCAGCTCAACAGCATGCGAAACAAACGAGTTAGCTTCAAATCCATGCGAAACACATGATTTAGCATCAAGTCAACGCGAAGTTGATGGCTTAGCTTCAAATCCATGCGAAACGAATGATTTAGCTTCACATACTTGTGAATACAAGTGATATTGCTTTCAAATGCATGCGAAAAAATCGTGTGTAGCTTCAAATCCATGCGAAACACATGATTTAGCTTCAAATCAATGCGAATTAGAAGGGTTATCTTCGATCCATGCGAAACATATGATATAGCTTCAAATAACATGTGATATACATGATTTAACTTCAACAGCATGCGAAACAACGAGTTAGATTCAAATCCATGCGAAACACATGATTTAGCTTCAAATCAATGCGAAGTAGAAGGCTTATGTTCGAATCCATGCGAAACAATTGGATTAGCTTCATATACTTGTGGTATACATTGATTTAGCTTCAACAGCATGCGAAATAAACGAGTTAGATTCAAATCCATGCGAACACATGATCTAGCTTCAAATCAATGCGGAAGAAGAAGTGTTATCTTCGAATCCATGCGAACATATGATATAGCTTCAAATACTTGTGATATACATGATTTAGCTTCAACAGCATGCGAAGCAAACGAGTTAACTTCAAGTCCAAGCGAAAAACATGATTTATCTTCAAATCAATGCTAAGTATAAAGCTTAGCTTTAAATCCATGGGAATCAAATGGTTTAGCTTCAAATACTTGTGATATACATGATTCAGCTTCAACTGTATGCGAAACAAACGAGTTAGCTTCAAATCCATGCGAAACACATGATTTAGATTAAAATCAATGCGAAGTAGAAGGCTTATCTTCGAATAAATGCGAAACAAATGAAATAGCTTCAAATACATGTGATATACATGATTTAACTTCAACAGCATGCGAAACAAACGAGTTAGATTCAAATCCATGCGAAACACATGATTTAGCTTCAAATCAATGCGAAGTAGAAGGGCTTATCTTCGAATCCATGCGAAACAATTGGTATTAGCATCATATACTTGTGGTATACATGATTTAGCTTCAACAGCATGCGAAATAAACGAGTTAACTTCAAGTCCAAGCGAAAAACATATGATTTACCTTCAAATTCAATGCTAAGTAGAAAGCTTAGCTTCAAATCCATGGGATTCAAATGGTTTAGCTTCAAATACTTGTGATATACATGATTCAGCTTCAAATGCATGCGAAACAAACGAGTTAGCTTAAAATCCATGCGAAACACATGATTTAGCATCAAATCAATGCGAAGTAGGACGGCTTACCTTCGAATCCATGCGAAACATATGATATAGCTTCAAATACTTGTGATATACATGGTTCAGATTCAACTGCATGCGAAACAAACGAGTTAGCTTCAAATCCATGCGAAACACATGATTTAGCTTCAAATCAATGCGAAGTAGGAGGCTTATCTTCGAATCCATGCGAAACATATGATATAGCTTCAAATACTTGTGATATACACGATTTAGCTTCAACAGCATGCGAAACAAACGAGTTAGATTCAAATTCATGCGAAACAACTTGCTTTAGCTTCAAATCAATGGCGAAGTAGGAAGGCTTATGTTCGAATCCATGCGAAACAATTGGATTAGCTTCATATACTTGTGGTATACATGATTTAGCTTCAACAGCATGCGAAATAAACGAGTTAGATTCAAATCCATGCGAAACACATGATCTAGCTTCAAATCAATGCGAAGAAGAAGGGTTATCTTCGAATCGATGCGAAACGAATAGTTTAGCTTCTATTACTTGTGATATACATGATTCAGCTTCAACTGCATGCGAAACAAACGAGTAGCTTCAAATCCATGCGAAACACGTGATTTAGATTCAAATCAATGCGAATTAGAAGTGTTATCTTCGAATCTATGCGAAACATATGATATAGCTTCAAATACTTGTGATATACATGATTTAGCCTTCAACAGCATGCGAGGCAAACGAGTTAGATTCAAATCCATGCGAAACACATGATTTATATTCAAATCAATGCGAAGTAGAAGGCTTATCTTCGAATCCATGCGAAAACATATGATATAGCTTCAAATACTTGTGATATACATGATTTAGCTTCAACAGCATGCGAAGCAAAACGAGTTAACTTCAAGTCCAAGCGAAAAAACATGATTTATCTTCAAATCAACGCTAAGTAGAAAGCTTAGCTTCAAATCCATGGGAATCAAATGGTTTAGCTTCAAATACTTGTGATATACATGATTCAGCTTCAACTGCATGCGAAACAAACGAGTTAGCTTCAAATCCATGCGAAACACATGATTTAGATTAAAATCAATGCGAAGTAGAAGGCTTATCTTCGAATAAATGCGAACAAATGATATAGCTTCAAATACTTGTGATATACATGATTTAGTTCCAACAGCATGCGAAACAAACGAGTTAGATTCAAATCCATGCGAAACACATGATTTATCTTCAAATCAATGCGAAGTAGAAGGCTTATCTTCGAAACCATGCGAAACAAATGGATTAGCTTCATATACTTGTGATATACATGATTTAGCTTCAACAGCATGCGAAATAAACGAGTTAGCTTCAAACCCATGCGAAACACATGATTTAGCTTCAAATCAATGCGAAGAAGAAGGGTTATCTTCGAATCCATGCGAAACGACTAGATTAGTTTCAAATACCTGTGATATTCATGATTCAGCTTCAACTGCATGCGAAACAAACGAGTTAGCTTCAAATCCATGCGAAACACATGATTTAGCTTCAAATCAATGCGAATTAGAAGGGTTATCTTCGAATCCATGCGAAACATATGATATAGCTACAAATACTTGTGGTATACATGATTCAGCTTCAACAGTATGCGAAACAAACGAGTTAGCTTCAAATCCATGCGAAACACATGATTTAGCATCAAGTCAACGCGAAGTAGAAGGCTTATCCTTCGAATCATGCGAAACAATTGGATTAGCTTCATATACTTGTGGTATACATGATTGAGCTTCAACAGCATGCGAAAATAAACGAGTTAACTTCAAGTCCAAGCGAAAAAACATGACTTATCTTCAAATCAATGCTAAGTTAGAAAGCTTAGCTTCAAATCCATGGGAATCAAATGGTTTAGCTTCAAATACTTGTGATATACATGATTTAGTTCCAACAGCATGCGAAACAAACGAGTTTAGATTCAAATCCATGCGAAAACACATGATTTATCTTCAAATCATTGCGAAGTAAGAGGCTTATCTTCGAATCCATGCGAAACATATGATATAGCTTCAAATACTTGTGATATACATGATTTAGCTTCAACAGCATGCGAAGCAAACGAGTTAACTTCAAGTCCAAGCGAGAAACATGACTTTTCTTCAAATCAATGCTAAGTAGAAGGCTTATCTTCGAAACCATGGCGAAACAAATGGATTAGCTTCATATACTTGTGATATACATGATTTAGCTTCAACAGCATGCGAAATAAACGAGTTAGCTTCAAACCCATGCGAAACACATGATTTAGCTTCAAATCAATGCGAAGAAGAAGGGTTATCTTCGAATCCCATGCGAAACGAATAGATTAGCTTCAAATACCTGTGATACTCATTGATTCAGCTTCAACTGCATGCGAAACAAACGAGTTAGCTTCAAATCCATGCGAAACACATGATTTAGCTTCAAATCAATGCGAATTAGAAGGGTTATCTTCGAATCCATGCGAAACATATGATATAGCTACAAATACTTGTGATATAACATGATTCAGCTTCAACAGCATGCGAAACAAACGAGTTAGCTTCAAATCCATGCGAAACACATGATTTAGCATCAAGTCAACGCGAAGTTGATGGCTTAGCTTCAAATCCATGCGAAACGAATGATTTAGCTTCACATACTTGTGAATATAAGTGATATAGCTTCAAATGCAGGCGAAACAAACGAATTAGCTTCAAACCCATGCGAAACACATGATTTAGCTTCAAATCAATGCGAAGTATATGATTATCTTCGAAACCATGCGAAACAAATTGTTTAACTTCAAATACTTGTGATATACATGATTTAGCTTCAACAGCATGCGAAACAAACGAGTTAGCTTCAAATCCATGCGAAACACATGATTTAGGTTCCAATGAATGCGAATTAGAAGGGTTATCTTCGAATCCATGCGAAACAAATGATATAGCTTCAAATACATGTGATATACATGATTTAACTTCAACAGCATGCGAAACAAACGAGTTAGATTCAAATCCATGCGAAACACATGATTAGCTTCAAATCAATGCGAAGTAGAAGGCTGATATTCGAATCCATGCGAAGCAAATGGTTTGGCTTCAAATACTTGTGATATACATGATGTAGCTTCTACTGCATGCGAAACAAACGAGTTAACTTCAAATCCATGCGAAACACATGATTTAGCTTCAAATCAATGCGAAGTGGAAGGCTTACCTTCGAATCCATGCGAACATATGATATAGCTTCAAATACTCGTGATATACATGGTTCAGCTTCCACTGCATGCGAAACAAACGAGTTAGGCTTCAAATCGATGCGAAACACATGATTTAGCTTCAAATCAATGCGAAGTAGGAGGCTTATCTTCGAATCCATGCGAAACATATGATATAGCTTCAAAATACTTGTGATATACACGATTTAGCTTCAACAGCATGCGAAACAAACGAGTTAGATTCAAATCCATGCGAAACACATGATTTAGCTTCAAATCAATGCGAAGTAGAAGGCTTATGTTACGAATCCATACGAAACAATTGGATTAGCTTCATATACTTGCGATATACATGATTTAGCTTCAACAGCATGCGAAATAAACGAGTTAGCTTCAAACCCATGCGAAACACATGATTTTAGCTTCAAATCAATGCGAAGAAGAAGGGTTATCTTCGAATCCATGCGAAACGAATAGATTAGCATCAAATACCTGTGATATTCATGATTCAGCTTCAACTGCATGCGAAACAAACGAGTTAGCTTCAAATCCATGCGAAACACATGATTTAGCTTCAAAACAATGCGAATTAGAAGGGTTATCTTCGAATGCATGCGAAACATATGATATAGCTACAAATACTTGTGATTATACATGATTCAGCTTCAACAGCATGCGAAACAAACGAGTTAGCTTCAAATCCATGCGAAACACATGATTTAGCATCAAATCAACGCGAAGTAGAAGGCTTATCTTCGAATTCCATGCGAAACAGTTGGATTAACTTCATATACTTGTGGTATACATGATTGAGCATCAAACAGCATGCGAAATAAACGAGTTAACTTCAAGTCCAAGCGAAAAAAATGATTTATCTTCAAATCAATGCTAAGTAGAAAGCTTAGCTTCAAATCCATGCGAAACATATGATATAGCTTCAAATATTTGTGATATACATGATTTAGCTTCAACAGCATGCGAAGCAAACGAGTTAACTTCAAGTCCAAGCGAAAAACATGATTTATCTTCAAATCAATGCTAAGTAGAAAGCCTTAGCTTCAAATCCATGGGAATCAAATGGTTTAGCTTCAAATACTTTTGATATACATGATTCAGCTTCAACTGCATGCGAAACAAACGAGTTAGCTTCAAATCCATGCGAAACACATGATTTAGATTAAAATCAATGCGAAGTAGAAGGCTTATCTTCGAAACCATGCGAAACAAATGGATTAGCTTCATATACTTGTGATATACATGATTTAGCTTCAACAGCATGCGAAATAAACGAGTTAGCTTCAAACCCATGCGAAACACATGATTTAGCTTCAAATCAATGCGAAGAAGAAGGGTTATCTTCGAATCCATGCGAAACGAATAGATTAGCTTCAAATACCTGTGATATTTCATGATTCAGCTTCAACTGCATGCGAAACAAACGAGTTAGCTTCAAATCCATGCGAAACACATGATTTAGCTTCAAATCAATGCGATTTAGAAGGGTTATCTTCGAATCCATGCGAACATATGATATAGCTTCAAATACATGTGATATACATGATTTAACTTCAACAGCATGCGAAACAAACGAGTTAGATTCAAATCCATGCGAAACACATGATTTAGCTTCAAATCATGCGAAGTAGAAGGCTTATGTTAGAATCCATGCGAAACAATTGGATTAAGCTTCATATACTTGTGTTATACATGATTTAGCTTCAACAGCATGCGAAATAAACGAGTTAGATTCAAATCCATACGAACACATGATTTAACTTCAAATCAATGCGGAACTAGAAGGGTTATCTTCGAATCCATGCGAAACAAATGGTTTAGCTGCAAATACTTGTGATATACATGATTTAGCTTCAACTGCATGCGAAAAAAACGAGTTAGCTTCAAATCCATGCGAAACACATGATTTAGCATCTAATCAATGCGAAGTAGAAGGCTAGATATTCGAATCCATGCGAAGCAAATGGTTTGGCTTCAAATACTTGTGATATACATGATTTAGCTTCTACTGCATGCGAAACAAACGAGTTAACTTCAAATCCATGCGAACAACATGATTTAGATTCAAATCAATGCGAAGTGGAAGGCTTACCCTTCGAATCAATGCGAAACATATGATATAGCTTCAATACTCGTGATATACATGGTTCAGCTTCCACTGCATGCGAAACAAACGAGTTAGCTTCAAATCGAAGCGAAACACATGATTTAGCTTCAAATCAATGCGAAGTAGGAGGCTTATCTTCGAATCCATGCGAAACATATGATATAGCTTCAAATACTTGTGATATACACGATTTAGCTTCTACAGCATGCGAAACAAACGGAGTTAGATTCAAATCCATGCGAAACACATGATTTAGCTTCAATCAATGCGAAGTAGAAGGCTTATGTCCGAATCCATACGAAACAATTGGATTAGCTTCATATACTTGCGATATACATGATTTAGCTTCAACAGCATGCGAAATAAACGAGTTAGATTCAAATCCATGCGAAACACATGATTTAACTTCAATCAATTCGAAGTAGAAAGGGTTATCTTCGAATCCCCATGCGAAACAAATGGTTTAGCTGCAAATACTTGTGATATACATGATTTAGCTTCAACAGCATGCGAAATAAACGAGTTAGCTTCAAACCCATGCGAAACACATGATTTAGCTTCAAATCAATGCGAAGAAGAAGGGTTATCTTCGAATCCATGCGAAACGACTAGATTAGTTTCAAATACCTGTGATATTCATGATTCAGCTTCAACTGCATGCGAAACAAACGAGTTAGCTTCAAATCCATGCGAAACACATGATTTAGCTTCAAATCAATGCGAATTAGAAGGGTTATCTTCGAATCCATGCGAAACATATGATATAGCTACAAATGCTTGTGGTATACATGATTCAGCTTCAACAGCATGCGAAACAAACGAGTTAGCTTCAAATCCATACGAAACACATGATTTAGCATCAAGTCAACGCGAAGTAGAAGGCTTATCTTCGAATCCATGCGAAACGACTAGATTAGTTTCAAATACCTGTGATATTCATGATTCAGCTTCAACTGCATGCGAAACAAACGAGTTAGCTTCAAATCCATGCGAAACACATGATTTAGCTTCAAATCAATGCGAATTAGAAGGGTTATCTTCGAATCCATGCGAAACATATGATATAGCTACAAATTACTTGTGGTATACATGATTCAGCTTCAACAGCATGCGAAACAAACGAGTTAGCTTCAAATCCATGCGAAACACATGATTTAGATTAAAATCAATGCGAAGAAGAATTCTTATCTTCGAATAAATGCGAAACAAATGATATAGCTTCAAATACTTGTGATATACATGATTTAGTTCCAACAGCATGCGAAACAAACGAGTTAGATTCAAATCCATGCGAAACACATGATTTATCTTCAAATCAATGCGAAGTAGGAGGCTTATCTTCGAATCCATGCGAAACATATGATATAGCTTCAAATACTTGTGATATACATGATTTAGCTTCAACAGCATGCGAAGCAAACGAGTTAACTTCAAGTCCAAGCGAGAAACATGATTTATCTTCAAATCAATGCTAAGTTAGAAGACTTATCTTCGAAACCATGCGAAAACAAATGGATTAGCTTCATATACTTGTGATATACATGATTTAGCTTCAACAGCATGCGAAACAAGAAAAAAAAAAAACGAGTTAGCTTCAAACCCATGCGAAACACATGATTTAGCTTCAAATCAATGCGAAGAAGAAGGGTTATCTTCGAATCCATGCGAAACGAATAGATTAGCTTCAAATACCTGTGATACTCATAATTCAGCTTCAACTGCATGCGAAACAAACGAGTTAGCTTCAAATCCATGCGAAACACATGATTTAGCTTCAAATCAATGCGAATTAGAAGGGTTATCTTCGATCCATGCGAAACATATGATATAGCTACAAATACTTGTGATATACATGATTCAGCTTCAACAGCATGCGAAACAAACGAGTTAGCTTCAAATCCATGCGAAACACATGATTTAGCATCAAGTCAACGCGATGTTGATGGCTTAGCTTCAAATCCATGCGAAACGAAGATTTAGCTTCACTACTTGTGAATATAAGTGATATAGCTTCAAATGCAGGGCGAAACAAACGAAATTAGCTTCAAACCCATGCGAAACACATGATTTAGCTTCAAATCAATGCGAAGTTATATGGATTATCTTCGAAACATGCGAAACAAATTGTTTAACTTCAAATACTTGTGATATACATGATTTAGCTCAACAGCATGCGAAACAAACGAGTTAGCTTCAAATCCATGCGAAACACATGATTTAGGTTCCAATGAATGCGAATTAGAAGGGTTATCTTCGAATCCATGCGAAACAAATGATATAGCTTCAAATACATGTGATATACATGATTTAACTTCAACAGCATGCGAAACAAACGAGTTAGATTCAAATCCATGCGAAACACATGATTTAGCTTCAAATCAATGCGAAGTAGAAGGCTGATATTCGAATCCATGCGAAGCAAATGGTTTGGCTTTCAAATACTTGTGATATACATGATGTAGCTTCTACTGCATGCGAAACAAACGAGTTAACTTCAAAATCCATGCGAAAACACATGATTTAGCTTCAAATCAATGCGAAGTGGAAGGCTTACCTTCGAATCCATGCGAAACATATGAATATAGCTTCAAATACTCGTGATATACATGGTTCAGCTTCCACTGCATGCGAAACAAACGAGTTAGCTTCAAATCGATGCGAAACACATGATTAGCTTCAAATCAATGCGAAGTAGGAGGGCTTATCTTAGAATCCATGCGAAACATATGATTATAGCTTCAAAATACTTGTGATATACACGATTTAGCTTCAACAGCATGCGAACAACGAGTTAGATTCAAATCCATGCGAAACACATGATTTAGCTTCAAATCAATGCGAAGTAGAAGGCTTATGTCCGAATCCATACGAAACAATTGGATTAGCTTCATATACTTGCGATATACATGATTTAGCTTCAACAGCATGCGAAATAAACGAGTTAGCTTTCAAACCCATGCGAAACACATGATTTAGCTTCAAATCAATGCGAAGAAGAAGGGTTGTCTTCGAATCCATGCGAAACGAATAGATTAGGCTTCAAATACCTGTGATATTCATGATTCAGCTTCAACTGCATGCGAAACAAACGAGTTAGCTTCAAATCCATGCGAAACACATGATTTTAGCTTCAAAACAATGCGAATAGAAGGTTATCTTCGAATGCATGGCGAAACATATGATATAGCTACAAATACTTGTGATATACATGATTCAGCTTCACAGCATGCGAAACAAACGAGTTAGCTTCAAATCCATGCGAAACACATGATTTAGCATCAAGTCAACGCGAAGTAGAAGGCTTATCTTCGAATCCATGCGAAACAATTGGATTACTTCATATACTTGTGGTATACATGATTGAGCAATCAACAGCATGCGAAATAAACGAGTTAACTTCAAGTCCAAGCGAAAAACATGATTTTATCTTCAAATCAATGCTAAGTAGAAAGCTTAGCTCAAATCCATGGGATTCAAATGGTTTAGCTTCAAATACTTGTGATATACATGATTCAGCTTCAACTGCATGCGAAACAAACGAGTTAGCTTCAATCCATGCGAAACACATGATTTAGATTAAAAATCAATGCGAAGTAGAATCTTATCTTTCGAATAATGCGAAACAAATGATATAGCTTCAAATACTTGTGATATACATGATTTAGTTCCCAACAGCATGCGAAACAAACGAGTTAGATTCAAAATCCATGCGAAACACATGATTTATCTTCAAATCAATGCGAAGTAGGAGGCTTATCTTCGAATCCATGCGAAACATATGATATAGCTTCAAATAACTTGTGATATACATGATTTAGCTTCAACAGCATGCGAAGCAAACGAGTTAACTTCAAGTCCAAGCGAAAAACATGATTTATCCTTCAAATCAATGCTAAGTAGAAAAGCTTAGCTTCAAATCCATGGGAATCAATGGGTTTAGCTTCAAATACTTTTGATATACATGATACAGCTTCAACTGCATGCTGAAACAAACGAGTTAGCTTCAAATCCATGCGAAACACATGATTTAGATTAAAATCAATGCGAAGTAGAAGGCTTATCTTCGAATAAATGCGAAACAAAATGATATAGCTTCAAATACTTGTGGATATACAATGATTTAGTTCCAACAGCATGCGAAACAACGAGTTAGATTCAATCCATGCGAAACACATGATTTATCTTCAAATCAATGCGAAGTAGAAGGCTTATCTTCGAAACCATGCCGAAACAAATGGATTAGCTTCATATACTTGTGATATACATGATTTAGCTTCAACAGCATGCGAAATAAACGAGTTAGCTTCAAACCCATGCGAAACACATGATTTAGCTTCAAATCAATGCGAAGAAGAAGGGTTATCTTCGAATCCATGCGAAACGAATAGATTAGCTTCAAATACCTGTGATATTCATGATTCAGCTTCAACTGCATGCGAAACAAACGAGTTTAGCTTCAAATCCATGCGAAAACACATGATTTAGCTTCAAATCAATGCGAATTAGAAGGGTTATCTTCGAATCCATGCGAAACAAATGATATAGCTACAAATACTTGTTGATATACATGATTCAGCTTCAACAGCATGCGAAACAAACGAGTTAGCTTCAAATCCATGCGAACAACATGATTTAGCATCAAGTCAACGCGAAGTTGATGGCTTAGCTTCAAATCCATGCGAAACGAATGATTTAGCTTCACATACTTGTGAATACAAGTGATATAGCTTCAATGCATGCGAAAAAATCGTGTGTAGCTTCAAATCCATGCGAAACCACATGATTTAGCTTCAAATCAATGCGAATTAGAAGGGTTATCTTCGAATCCATGCGAAACATATGATATAGCTTCAAATACATGTGATATACATGATTTAACTTCAACAGCATGCGAAACAAACGAGTTAGATTCAAATCCATGCGAAACACATGATTTAGCTTCAAATCATTGCGAAGTAGAAGGCTTATGTTCGAATCCATGCGAAACAATTGGATTAGCTTCATATACTTGTGGTATACATGATTTAGCTTCAACAGCATGCGAAATAAACGAGTTTAGATTCAAATCCATGCGAAACACATGATCTAGCTTCAAATCAATGCGAAGAAGAAGTGTTATCTTCGATCCATGCGAAACATATGATATAGCTTCAAATACTTGTGATATACATGATTTAGCTTCAACAGCATGCGAAGCAAACGAGTTAACTTCAAGTCCAAGCGAAAAACATGATTTATCTTCAAATCAATGCTAAGTATAAAGCTTAGCTTTAAATCCATGGGAATCAAATGGTTTTAGCTTCAAATACTTGTGATATACATGATTCAGCTTACAACTGTATGCGAAACAAACGAGTTAGGCTTCAAATCCATGCGAAACACCATGATTTAGATTAAAATCAATGCGAAGTAGAAGGCTTATCTTCGAATAAATGCGAAACAAATGAAAATAGCTTCAAATACATGTGATATACATGATTTAACTTCAACAGCATGCGAAACAAACGAGTTAGATTCAAATCCATGCGAAACACATGATTTAGCTTCAAATCAATGCGAAGTAGAAGGCTTATGTTCGAATCCATGCGAAACAATTGGATTAGCTTCATATAACTTGTGGTATACATGATTTAGCTTCAACAGCATGCGAAAATAAACGAGTAAGATTCAAATCCATGCGAAACACATGATCTAGCTTCAAATCAATGCGAAGAAGAAGTGTTATCTTCGAATCCATGCGAAAACATATGAAATAGCTTCAAATGACTTGTGATATACATGATTTAGCTTCAACAGCATGCGAAGCAAACGAGTTAACTTCAAGTCCAAGCGAAAAACATGATTTATCTTCAAATCAACGCCTAAGTAGAAAGCTTAGCTCAAATCCATGGAATCAAATGGTTTAGCTTCAAATACTTGTGATATACATGATTCAGCTTCAACTGCATGCGAAACAAACGAGTTAGCTTCAAATCCATGCGAAACACGTGATTTAGATTCAAATCAATGCGAATTAGAAGTGTTATCTTCGAATCTATGCGAAACATATGATATAGCTTCAATACTTGTGATATACATGATTTAGCTTTCAACAGCATGCGAGGCAAACGAGTTAGATTCAAATCCATGCGAAACACATGATTTAATATTCAAATCAATGCGAAGTAGAAGGCTTATCTTCGAATCCATGCGAAACATATGATATAGCTCAAATACTTGTGATATACATGATTTAGCTTCAACAGCATGCGAAGCAAACGAGTTAACTTCAAGTCCAAGCGAAAAACATGATTTATCTTCAAATCAACGCTAAGTAGAAAGCTTAGCTTCAAATCCATGGGAATCAAATGGTTTAGCTTCAAATACTTGTGATATACATGATTCAGCTTCAACTGCATGCGAAACAAACGAGTTAGCTTCAAATCCATGCGAAACACATGATTTAGATTAAAATCAATGCGAAGTAGAGAAGGCTTATCTTCGAATAAATGCGAAACAAATGATATAGCTTCAAATACTTGTGATATACATGATTTAGTTCCCAACAGCATGCGAAACAAACGAGTTAGATTCAAATCCATGCGAAACACATGATTTATCTTCAAATCAATGCGAAGTAGAAGGCTTATCTTCGAAACCATGCGAAACAAATGGATTAGCTTCATATACTTGTGATATACGTGATTAGCTT